>NC_091440.1:14440836-14706281 GCF_964237555.1 Oryctolagus cuniculus
CAACATATGGGTCTTAAGAGAGTTTTTGAAGGCATGGAAAGAAAGAATGGATTAGAAGGCCTGTTTAATGAAATGAAATAATTACAGAAAACATCCCTAATTTGGAGAAAGAGAGACATCCAAGCACAGGAAGCACACAGAACTCCTAATAGACGTGATCAGAAAAGGTCTTCACCACGACACACTGTAGTCAAACCCTCCACAGTAAAACATATAGAAAAGATTCTAAAATGTGCCAAAGAGAAACGCCAGATTATTTTTAGAGAATCTCCAATTAGACTCACAGATGACTTCTCATCGGAAACCCTATAGGCTAGGAGAGAATGGCAAGATATGTTCTAAGTCTTAAGAGAAAAAAAAAGTCAACCCAGAATACCCTGCAAAGCTGTCATTTATGAATGAAGGTGAAATAAAGACCTTCCATAACAAACAGAATTGAAATAATCTGTCACCACTCATCCAACCTTAAAATGATACTTAAGGATGTGTTACACACAGAAACACAGAAACATGGTCACCACTATGAAAAAAGATGAAGGCAGAAAATCTCCCAATAAAAAAGTACAAAGGAAATACAAAGTAAACAATATGAATATTTATGGGAAAATGGCTGGGCCAAGTCATTACTTATCTACAGTCACCTTGAATGTAAATGGCCTCAACTCTCCAATTAAAAGATACAGACTGGCTTCATGGATTAAAAGACAAGATCCATCTATGTGCTACCTACAAGAAACACATCTCACCAACAAAGATACATGCAGACTGAAATGGAAAGGATAGAAAAAGATATTCCATGCTAACAGAAACCAAAAAAATGGTGTAGCCATTCTAATACCAGATAAAATAGACTTTAACCCCCCCAAAAAAACTCTTAAAAGAGAAAAAGAAGGGCACTATGTAATGACAGGGGGATCAATTCAACAGGAAGATGTGACTACTATAAACATATATTCACCTAATGACAAGGCACCTGGCTATTTAAAAGAAATGTTAATGGATCTAAAAGGAGACATAGACTCTAACATAATAGTAATGGGGGACTTCAATATCCTACTTTCAGCAATGGACAGATTGATGAGACAGAAAATCAGCAATGAAACAGCAGAGTTAATAGACACTGTAGACCAAATGGAACAGATATCTACAGAACTTTTCATCCTACAGTTGCAGAATACACATTCTTCTCAATAGTGCATGGGACTTTCTCTAGTATAGACCACATGCTAGGCCATAAAGCAAGTCTAAGCAAATTCAGAAAAATCACAACCATACTATGCATCTTCTCTGACCACAATGGAATGAAGGTGGAAATCAGCAGCCCAGGAATCTCTAGAACATATGAAAATACATGGAGACTGAACAATATGCTCATGATTGAACAGTGGGTCATAGGAGAAATCAAAAAAATTCTAGAAACAAATGAAGATGATAATACAACATATCAAAACTTATGGTATACAGCAAAAGCAGTGTTAAGAGAAAAGTTTATAGCAATTGGTGCCTGCATCAAGAAATTGGAAAGGCACCAAACAAATGAGCTATCAGTACACTTCAAGAGCCTAGAAAAACAACAACAAACCAAACCCAAAACTAGAAGGAAAAAAATAATTAAAATTGGAGAAAACATAAGCAAAAATTGAAACAAAAAGCCAATACAAAAGCTCAGTGAAACAAAGAGCTGGTTTTGAAAAAATAAACAAAATTGACACACTATTGGCCCAATTAAGTTTTTTAAAAAAAGGGAGAAGACCCAAGTAAATAAAAACAGAAATGAAAAACAAAATGTAACAACAGATACTACAGAAATAAAAAAATCATCAAAAATTACTACAAAGAGCTGTATGCCAACAAATCAGGAAACCTAGAAGACTTGGACAGATTCTTGAACATGTACAACCTACCTAAATCGAGCCATGAAGACATAGAAAATCTAAACAGACCAATAACCAAGATGGAAATTGAAACAGTAATAAAGATCCTCCCAATAAAGAAAAGTTCAGGATCGGATGGTTTCACTGCTGAATTCTACCATATATTTAAAGAACAAATTCTAATTCTTTACAAGATATTTGAAACAACTGAAAGGGAGGGAATCTTCCCAAACTCCTTCTATGAAGCCAGCATCACCTTAATTCCTAAATCAGAACCATTTTCCTGATGAACACAGGCACTAAAATCCTCAATAAAATACTAGCCAATTGAATCCAACAATGCATCAGGAAAATCATTCACCTGGAACAAGTGGGATTTACCCCAGGTAAGCAGGGATGGTTCAACATTCGCAAATCAATCAATGTGATACATGACATTAACAAACTGCTGAACAAAAACTATATGATTATCTCAATAGATGAAGAGAAAGCATTTGATAAAATACAACACCCTTTCATGATGAAAACTCTAAGCAAATTGGGTATAGAAGGAACATTCCTCAACCCAGTCAAGGCAATTTATGACAAACCCATGGTCAGCATCCTATTGAATGGGGAAAATTCGGAAGCATTCCCACTGAGATCTAGTACCAGAAAGGGATGCCCACTGTCACCATCGCTATTCAATATAGTCCTGGAAGTTTTAGCCAGAGCCACTAGGCAAGAAAAAGAAGTCAAAGGGATACAAATTAGGAAGGAAGAAGCCAAACTACCCCTATTTTCAGATACCATGATTCTATATGTAGAGGATCCAACAGAATTGGAACTCATAGAAGAATTTGGTCAAGTGGCAGAATGTAAAATCAACACACAAAAATCAATACCCTTTGTACACACAGACAATACCACGGCTGAGAAAGAACTTTTAAGGCCAATTCTGGGGCCAGCACTGTGGCGCAGTAAGTTAATCCTCTGCCTGCAGTTCCAGCATCCCATATGGTGCCGGTTCTAGTCCTGGCTGCTCCTCTTCCAATCCAGCTCTCTGCTATGGCCTGGGAAAGCAGTAGAAGATAGCTCAACTCCTTGAGCCCATGCACTCATATGGGAGACTGGAAGAAGTCTGGCTTTGGATCGGTGTAGCTCTGCCCATTGCAGCCATTTGGGGAGTGAACCAGTGGATGGAAGATCTTTCTCTCTGTCTCTCCCTCTCACTGTCTTTATCTCTACCTCTCAAATAAATAAATAAATAAAATATTAAAAAAGAGACCAATCCCATGTACGATAGCTACAAAAAAAAGCAACTACCTTGGAATAAATTTAACCAAGGATGTCAAAGATCGCTACGATGAGAATTACAAAACATTAAAGAAAGAAATAGAAGAAGACCCAAAGAAAATCAAAAAATCTTGCATGTTCATGGATTGGAAGAATCAATATCATAAAAATGTCCAATTTACCAAAAGCAATTTATAAATTTAATGTGATCCCAAATCAAATACCAAGGACATTCTTTTCAGATAGAGGAAAAACAATGCTGAAATTCATATGGAAACAAAGGAGACCCTGAACAACTAAAGCAATCTTACACAACAAAAGCAAAGCCGGAGGGATCACAATACCAGATTTCAAGACATACTGCAGGACAGTTATAATCAAAGCAGCCTGGTAAGTACAAAAATGGATGGATTTACCAATGGAACAAGATATAAATGCCAGAGATCAATCCATGCATCCACAACCAACTTATTTTTGACAAAGGAGCTAAAAGCAATCACTGGAATGAGGACAGTCCTTCAACAGATAGTTCTGGGAAAACTGGATCTCCACCTGCAGAAGTATGAAGCAAGACTCCTACCTTACACCTTACACAAAAATCCACTCAAAATGGGTCAAAGAATTAAATCTATGACCTGATACCACAAATTATTAGAGAACATTGGGGAAACCCTGCAAGACATTGGCATGGGAAAGAGTTCTTAGAAAATACCTCAAAGGCACAGGCAATCAAAGCCAAAATTGACAAAGGGGATTATATCAAGCTGAGAAGCTTGTGCACTGCAAAGGAAGCACTCAGCAAAGGGAAAGGGCAACCGACAGAACGGGAGAAATTATTTGCAAACTATGCAACTGATAAAAGATTAATAACCAGAATCTATAAAGAGCTCAAGAAATTCAACAACAAAACAAACAACACAGTTAAGAAATGGGCAAAGGACTTTTCAAAAGAGGAAATTTTTCAAAAGAGGAAATCTTACTGGCCTAAAGACACATGAAAAAGTGCTCAGGATCACTATCTGTCAGGGAAATGCAAACCAAAGTCACAATGAGGTTTCATCTCACCCATCTCCTTCCCCCTTTAGAATAGCTTTCATACAGAAAGCAACAAACAACAAATGTGGGGAAAATGGTACCCTAATCCACTGTTGGTGGGACTGCAAACTGGTGCAGCCACTGTGGAAGACAGTATAGAGATTCCTCAGAAATCTGAAATATAGACCTACCATATGACCCAGCCATCCCACTCCTGGGAATTTACCCATGGGAAATGAAATCAACATATGAAAGAGTTATCTGTACCCCCATGTTTATTGTAGCTCAATTCACAATAGCTAAGATATGGAATCAACCCAAATGCCCGTCAACTGATGACTGGATAAAGAAATTTTGAGTTTTGGCTGTGTTCCTTAATCTGCACTTTTGCAAGGAGTCTTGCAGCCAGGCTGGCATCAGAACCATGTTTTGTAACCAATATGACAATAATGTCACTGTTTGGGGTCCTCAAGGAACGATTCATCAAATTGAATATACAATGGAAGCTGTGAAGCAAGGTTCAGCCACAGTTGGTCTGAAATCAAAAACCCATGCAGTGTTGGTTGCATTGAAGAGGGCACAGTCAGAGCTTGTAGCTCATCAGAAAAAAATTCTCCATGTTGACAACCATATTGGTGTTTCAGTTGTGAGGATTACTGCTGATGCTAGGCTGTTATGTAATTTTATACATCAGGAATGTTTGGATTCCAGAGTTGTATTTGACAGACCACTTCTGGTGTCTCGTCTTGTATCTCTAATTGGAAGCAAGACCCAGATATCAACACAAAGGTATGACTGGAGACCCTATGATGTTGGGCTGCTTACTGCTGGATATGATGATATGGGCCCTCACACTTTCCAAACCTCTCCATCTGCTAACTATTTGGACTGCAGAGCTATGTCCATTGGGAGCCCATTCTCCATCAGCCCATAATTACTTGGAAAGACATATGACTGAATTTATGGAGTGCAATTAAAAGAACTGGTTAAACATGACCCATCTGCATTAAGAGAGATACTTCCTACAGAGCAGGACCTAACTACAAGAATGTTTCCATTGAAATTGTTGGCAAAGAATTGGAGTTTACAATTTATGATGATGATGATGATGATGTATCTCCATTCCTGGAAGGTCTTGAAGAAAGACCACAGAGGAAGGCACAGCCTGCTCAGCCTACTGATGAACCTGCAGAGAAGGCTGATGAGCCAATGGAGCACTGAGTGATAAAACAGTCTATATGTGTGTTACCAAAGAGGATGGGAACACATACTGATGACAATAACCTATACTTTGAACCCAAAGATGAAAGACATCATTCTTCTAAAAAAACAAAACATCAAAGTGTCTAATTTGTCCAAGGGTTGATTATGTTTTGGAGTATAAACTAGAACTTTCTCTTATATACTTTTTCTGTATTTATATCCAAAATCCTAAAAATATTCACATTTTGTTGAAGCGTTCTGATGTCTTCTAAATATTTTCTCAACATGATAACTCACATTTTTCTTGCTTTTTATCAGCCAAGGCCAATGATTTAATGTATGGAGATGAATAAATGGTTATATAAATTCAAGATAACGCAGTTCGAGAATACGTACAGCAGCAATAAATTTCAACTCTAAATGCTTTAAGAATGCTGCTCCTCTGAGAAAGCTTAAATAGCTGATAAACTGCAACTCAGAGAATTTTTTATTACCAGCATTTACCCACCTCTGTAAATCAATCAAAGTAGGAGCTCTTACAATAATTTGAGAGATTTTATAGTCCAATTTATTCCTTTCCTCCAAAGGTAGCTGAACACATAAAACGCTGCCTAGAAGTAGTCCCCATACGTGCACAATGGGAAATCTCGGGCAAGATGTGGCAACACGGGAAACTTTTATGGGCTGATTTCTGCTGTTTTGCTTTGTGCTGTTTTCTGTTGTATTTTTTTTTTCCATAAAGACTGTCAGGCAAATCCAGGACTCAAATTTATGAATTATTTAAACCTTGTTGTCAAATCCCCTTGAGAATGATGGGTAAGCACCTCCAAACCCCCACCCCATCAAAGCAATGAGAATGTCAGCAAAAACAGTCAAAACCAACTTTTTCAGAAGTCTGTAAACTAACTGAAGCCTTGCCACAATCCAGTGAATGTTCACTCAAGAGCACCAACCAGATGTGGGGAGAACAATGATCTTTATGGCATTTTAATTTGCCCCATACCATCCTCCTCTCTGTAACTGTGCAGTAGCCATGAAAACCAGCAGTCTGGGAGTCACCATGGCTGACAGCCAGCAGCCTATGGGACACCGGAGGGAAGACGACGGCTGTAGAGCCCCACTGAAAGCCACATCCTCCAAGAATCATCACTTTCTAACCTGTCTGGCAGCTCTTCCACCCCACAGGCCATGGCCTTGGACAGAGCAGAACCATGCCCAAGAGATATAGTCAGAGCCCAGGAGACTAATGAGCTTAATCGGCAAATAAAGATACTCACCAGGGGATCAAGCCAAGGCAAGCACGATTCCAGGGATCCACATGAGGTGTGCCCACAAGGTGCGTGTTTCTGTAGGCTCCTGGGAACACGTCCCAGTAGATAAGCAGATTCCCATGGGGCTTCTGGCAACAACTATCAAAGAAATTTCAGAGGCACTGAGTTAATTAAAAGCCCAGTGAAAAACTTACTTGCGTACAAAGCAGATCAGAGCTGCACAAATTATCACTGAACACAGGCAAAGCAAAGTTTAGTAAAGTTCAAATCTCTGTGGACCAGAGATTGCCCTTGGTTTTTGTCCTTGGGTAAGCTGATTGGCTGAAAATCACCAAAGAAGGCAATTTCAGTTACGTGTGGGTTTTCCAAGAAACCTGGTGACTTCAGTGGTGGAAGAAGGTGTGTCCATGCCTCTGCCTAATGCAGACTTCATGCATTCGCACCCATGCCGTATTTGGGTGAGGAGTTCATTGCTTCCTTAGTCGGAGTTCTGTGTTGTGTGATGCTTCCAAGCACAGGCCTTGCGTCCAGGACACCAGGCCTCTAATTTCTTACCCGGGCAACACGAAATGTGAATTTTCTCATCTGAACATGGAGATAATGATATTTACATTAGAAATGCTATGGGTAGGATTAAATCAAATAATGTCTGGAACATGCTTAATACAGTACTTTCCATGTCAGTCGACAAATGATTAGCAATTTCCATAGGACTAGCTTACTGTGTCGGTCAGGGTCCAATCAGGAGGGAGAAATCAGAGTGATGTGAACAGGAAGCATTTAGAGTTATTCGCTACAGTGGAGGACTGTCTACTAAAGGTAGGCAGGACCCTAAAGAATACGGGTAAAGACGGTATAGAGAGCAGCTACCACTTGTAGCGCCAAGGCAGAGGAGCTGAGGAAGGAAAAAATACAGAAAAGGAACCCTCCCCAGCCAGGGCGAGGAGGAGGGTATGCTTACGCCCATGGGATGATGGGATAGCTTTGTTCAGGTTCCATGGTCATGGAACTCAATGAGCCTCTGCCCACTGGGATGCTGGGGAAACTTCCCACAGGGAGATCCTGATTCTGGAAATCACAGGGGTGGCGGTTCTGATACTCAGGGTATGCACCAGTGCATCCTGTGACCAAACAAACAGAAGAGCCCTATCTTATCCGTGCTGGCTACTCTAACAAAATCCCTTAGAAATTCGTGAGCTACAGGTCAGAGGCCTGGGAAGCCCATGATCAAGGCTCCAGCGTGCCTGGTAAGCGCAGGCTCTCGGCTTCAAAGACGGTGTCTTCTTGTTGCATCCTCACAGGACAGAGGGAGCCAGGAACCCACTTGAGCCACTTTCTAAGAGCACCAATCCCATTCACGAGGGTGAAGCCCTTATGACTTCATCACCTCTCAAAGGCCCCATCTCTTAACGCCATCACATTTGGTGTTAGCTTCCAGCATCTGAATTTGGGGGGCCAGGAAGAGGTGTTCCAGTATCACTAACAGGACAAAGAAAGGTGGATTTGGAGCAGAGAGGCAATAGGCTGATAAACTGGCACACTCACTAAGGGCATAGACACCTACGCCTAACTTGGTCATGTCTACCAATAATGAAGAGGAACAAGACGAGGAGCAAAGAGGTATCCATTTCCTACCTGGGACAGCTCCTTGCATTGCACTTAAACTTCAGGTCAGGATTTTGTGGTTTCCCTAATTGTAACTCATCACAAAGATATAGATTTTTAAAGAATTATAATTACAATTGTAATTTTTTTTTTTTTGGACAGGCAGAGTTAGACAGTGAGTGAGTGAGACAGAGAAAGGTCTTCCTTCCGTTGGTTCACCCCTCAAATGGCCGCTACAGCCGGTGTGTTGCACCAATCCGCAGCCAGGAGCCAGGTGCTTCCTCCTGGTCTCCCATGCGGGTGCAGGGCCCAAGAACTTGGGCCATCCTCCACTGCCTTCCTGGGCCACAGCAGAGAGCTGGACTGGAAGAGGAGCAACCGGGACAGAATCCGGTGCTCCAACTGGGACTAGAACTCGGTGTGTCGGCACCGCAGGCGGAGGATTAGCCTAGTGAGCCGTGGCACCAGCCACAATTGTAATTTTTGAGATTCACCAAGAGTTAACCATTTTGGAGTCTCAATATGTACATACAGTGAGGTAAGCAGTTATTATGAGTAAGAAATCTAATTGGGGTGGGGGGCAGTGCTATGGCACAGAAAGTTAAGCCTCTGCCTGCAGTGCTGGGATCCCATATTGGTGTCGGTTCAAGTTCCAACTGCTCCACTTCTGATCCAGTTCCCTGCTAATGGCCTGGGAAAACAGCAGAGGATAGCCTAAGCCCTTGGGCCCCTGTACCCATGTGGGAGAGCCAGAGGAAGCTTCTGGTTTCTGGCTTTGGCCTGCCCAGCCCCAGCTGTTGCGAACATTTGGGGAGTGACCTAGCAGATGGAAGATATTCTCTCTCTCTCTCTCTCTCCTTCTCTCTCTGTATTTATGCCTTTCAAATAAATAAATAAAAATTTTAAAAAGTCTAATTGGACAGCAATATTCCCCCAATTAATCTTTGCTTCCAAAAAAAAAAAAAAACTACCTTTATGGGTGTTTGCTTATGATTCTTAAACACTCACTTTTTGCCTTTAGTAAAACATTTAAGGATTTAATAAAAAAAAATCCTTGACATTATTCGTGCTGATTCCCAGCCCCTAAATGTTATCTGTCTTCCTGTGACCCTGTGACATTAGCAAACTGAAATTAGTAGACTTTGGAATCCAATGTCATTATTCGGACTAGAAGTGATTTTTTTTCTCATTAATACCATATATCAGAACAGAAGAAAGACTTTTGGCTCTGTATTATTTCACACTGAAATCATTTTTTTCAGGCAACCATTTCATTGTCATTCATCTAATTCCCAATACCATCTCTTGGAAACAATGACACCTGGTGCTGACCCTCCAGCCCATGGCAGATCTATGCAAGTATTGGTGTTGGATCTACCCCATGTGTATCACAAGGGCAGGTCATTTCCATACTGTGGCCATATACCAAAGTAGCTGAAAAGTTCCCAGAAGTAGATAAAATACGCCACTTACGGCAACTGCAGGCTAGTTAGAAGTGCCATACCAGAAGCTTTGCATACCAACTCTCTTGGTGTGCCAAGTAATGCGTGTAGCTTTAATCAAGAAAGCTGGCACCAGGAATGTCGTTACTGTAACTATACCCGAAGATGTTGGAACTGGTGAACGGGAAGATGTTGAAGGAATTTGGAAACTTCCAGAGAGAGCCTAGGATGCTATGAGCAGAGTGCTACAGGCAGTTCTGGTGAGAGCTCAGAGGATGCCAAGAGAAGTGTGGACAGCAGAGCCACGTGGAGGAGTTTTTCTAACACCAACAAGGATTCTATTGGGAACTGGATCAGAGGCTGCCCTCATTCCACCACAGCAAGGAACCTGGCTTCATTGTGCCCGTGCCCCGAGACTTGGTGAGGCCAAACTTGAAGGTGACAGATTCTTATTTGGAGGAGGAGATTCCCAAACCATGCATCTTCAGGCTGTGGTGGGGCGATTATGGGTTGCTTTCAGTGAGTTTTGCTGTGAGGATCTGGAGCAAGAAAGAGCACAGTGGGAAAATCTGGAGAATGTGGGCACTTTTTGTGGGCTTGCCCAAGAAAGCCTTGGGATTCCCCTCCCTGCATTCAGGCAGTAAAGCCCTCCGTGGCTGCAGCTACGGTTCCAACAGGTCCAGGTGCAGCCTGAGCCGGCAATGGCCCTTGCTATTGGAGTCCACATGTTGCTGGTTTTGCAGGTGTGCAGAATGCAGACATAGCAGCGTCCACCGAGATTTCAGAGGGAAGCTTAGGAGGCCAGGCCTGGTTGGAACCCCTGCAGGGAGCCCCTAATTGGGCAATTCCTAGAAGACCTGTGAATGCTGAGCTGCAGAGGAGACCCCGGGGAGTAGAGTGACCAGCAGCATGCCACACCAGCCTTGGCAAGCCTCGTGGTCCTTCTGAGCTGCCACGTGGGTTGTAAGCAGTGCAGTGACAGGGGCAGGGCCGCCCACGCTGTGGGGAGCAAGTCTCCTGCTGCAGTGTGACCCGTGCATGGAACTTTAGGGTTTAATGTCTTCCCTACTGGGCTGCAGACTTGCTCTGGGCTCATCATGCCTCATTTTCATTCCTCTCTCTCTCCCTTTTGAATTAGAATATATGCCCTGAGCCTGTCCTGCTGGCTTTGTAAAATCTTATTTTGATTCATTTGAAAGAGAGAGAGTGCGAGAGCGAGAGCCCAAGAGAGTGCACTTCCCTTTACTAATTCACTGCTGGGGCTGGGCCAGGCTGAAGCCAGGAGTCTGTAACTCAATCCAGGTCTCCCATGTGGTGGCAGGGACTCAAGTACTTAGGCCATCACCTGCTGTCTCCCAGTGTGTGCAATATCAGGACATAAGAACCAAATTATTGTGGTGTAGTAGGTAAAGCCACCGCCTGCAGTGCCAGCATCCCATACTGGCACAGCTTTGAGTCCTGGCTGCTCCACTTCCGATCCAGCTCTCTGATATGGCCTGGGAAAGCAGTGGAGGGTGGCCCGAGTGCTTGGGCTCCTATACCTGCATGGGAAACCTGGAAGAAGCTCCTGGCTTCTGGCTTCAGATCAGCTCAGCTCTGGGCATTGCAGCCAATTGGGGAGTGAGCCAGTGGATGGGAGATTTCTCTCTCTCTCTCTCTCTCTCTCTAACTCTGCCTTTCAAATAAAATAAATAAATCTTTAATAAAAAAATAACCAACAGCAGCAGCAGAGGTGGGACTCAAACCCAGGTGGCCAACAAGAGATGTGGGTGTCCTGGGCAGCATCTTAACTGTGGCACCTTCCTCCATAACTTGTTTTTTCTTTTACAGGGACTACTAGCTGGAGGAGTCCACCTGCAATCTCAGATGAGATGTTGGAGTTGGACTTTTGAGCAATGCTGGACATTAATCCTTCAGGATTCTTGGGGGGTGGAATGGACACGTCTTGCATTGTGCAATGGCAATGAACCTTTGGAGCCCATAGGCTGAACAGAGTGGTCTGGACATTACGTTGGATGTTAAATATCCTCTATAGACCCATATGTTAAAGGCTGGGTCACCTAGGTGGCTCTATTAGGAGGTGGGAGACCTGGTGGGAAGTCTTAGGTCACCAGTGCCACTGCCCTCCGAGGGTGGTTCTTATGAGGGGTTTGTTAAAAGGCCTGAGTTGGAAGCAGCTGAAGCAGAGTTGCTTCCTGGCTTTCAGCTGCTTCCTGGCTTGCCTTGTGATTCTTCCTTTGCACACACTTCATCATTGCCATCTGTCACCCTCCGAAAGGCTGAATCAATGGAGCTTCCTGATCTTGAACTTGAACCTCTGAACTTTAAGCTTAATAAACTTTCTTTTTATAAAGTTCATTGCCTCAGGTATTTTGTTGCAGTAACAAAAAGTTCACTGATGTATTGAAAAGAAGGAAACCGCTCCAAACCTATTCTATAAGTCCAGCATTATCCTGATACCAAAACCAGATAAGGACGGACACACACACACACACACACACACACACCAATATACTACAAACCAATATACTGATGAACTGTGATGCAAAAATTCTCAGGATTGGCACTGTGGCTCAGGGAGTTAACCATTGCCTGCAGTGCTGGCGTCCCATATGGATGTAGGTTCAAGTCCCAGTTGATCTACTTACCATCCAGCTCCCTGCTAATTCACTTGGGAAAGCAGTGGAGGAAGGCCTAAGTGCTTAGGTCCCGGTTCCTAACTTTGGTCTGGCCCAGTTCCACCCCATCCTGTGGTCAACTGGAAAGTGAACCAGCAGATGGAAGATCTCTCTCTATCTCCCTTTCTCTCTCTTTCTCTCCCTGTCCCTCTCTGTAACTCTGCCTTTCAGATAAATAAATAAATCATTTAAAAATTTTGAAAAAATTTCAAGAAAATACCAACAAATCAAATGGAACAGCACATAAAAAGGGTTATATACCACAATTCTATGGAATTAACTCCAGGAATGCAAGGATGGTTCAACATATACAAATTGATAAATGTGATACATCACATCAATCCAACAAAGGGTAAAAACCAAACACAGAAAAAGTCTTTGATAAAATTCAACATCCTGGCCGGCACCGCGGCTCACTAGGCTAATCCTCCACCTTGCGGTGCCAGCACACCGGGTTCTAGTCCCGGTCGGGAGACCGGATTCTGTCCTGGTTGCCCCTCTTCCTGGCCAGCTCTCTGCTGTGGCCCGGGAGTGCAGTGGAGGATGGCCCAAGTGCTTGGGCCCTGTACCCATGGGAGACCAGGAGAAGCACCTGGCTCCTGCCATTGGATCAGCGCAGTGCGCCGGCCGCAGCGCGCTGGCCGCGGCGGCCACTGGAGGGTGATCCAACTGCAAAGGAAGACCTTTCTCTCTGTCTCTCTCTCTCGCTGTCCACTCTGCCTGTCAAAAAAAAAAAAAATTCAACATCCTCTTTGGCAGGCATTGTGGCCCAGTGGATTAAGCCACTGCTTGGGATGCTTGCATCTCATATCAGAGTGCCTGGTTTAAGTCCTGGCTACTTTGTACTTCCAATTCAGCTTCCCACAAATGTACCTGGGAGACAGTATCTGGCCAAATACTTGAGTTCCTTCCCCCATGTGGAAGACCTGGACAGTGTTCCTGGCTCCTGTCTTTAGACTTGTCCACCCCTGGCTGTTCCTGGCATTTGAGAAGTGAACCAGCAGTAGGAAGATCTCTGTTTCCATCTTTGTCTTTCCTCTGTCTGTGTCATTCTGCCTTTCAAATAAACATATGTTTTTAAAAATTTCAGTATCCTCTCATGATAAAAAGTCCTCAAAAATTAAGTACAGAAGGAATGTACCACCACACAATAAAGGTGATTTATGAAAGACCCACAGCCTATATCATATCAAATGCAGGAAAGGTGAAATTGTTTCTTCTAAGGTCAGGAACAAGATGAGGATATTTACTTTTACCAACCTAATTCAGTATATTGAAAGTCTCAGCCATAGCAGTAAGAGAAAAAAATAGTAGTATCCAAATAGGAAAGGAAGTCAAACTATGTTTGCAGATGACATGATTTGATTTATAGAGAAATTCCAAAGATTCTATTTAAAAGTGTTAGAACTGATAAATGAATTCAATAAAGTTGCAGAATACAAAGTCAACATACAAAATAGTAGCTTTTAAATGTTTTATACACCAATAGCGCCATTCCTGAAGAAGAAATTGAGAGCAATCCATTCATAATAGCTATCCAAAAAGAAATAAAATATCCAGGAATAAATTTAATCAGGAAAACAAATAACCCCCGCAATGAAAACTATAAAATATCAGTAAAATAAATTCAACAGAACACAAAAAAGGGAAAATTTTCCATGTTCACAGATTACAAAAATTTTTTTTTTCATTTTTTTTTGACAGGCAGAGTGGACAGTGAGAGAGGGAGAGACAGAGAGAAAGGTCTTCCTTTGCCGTTGGTTCACCCTCCAGTGGCCTCCGTGGCTGGCGCACTGCGGCCAGCGCGCTGCAGCCGGCGCATCGCGCTGATCCGAAGCCAGGAGCCAGGTGCCTTTCCTGGTTTCCCATGCGGGTGCAGGGCCCAAGCACTTGGGCCATCCTCCACTGCACTCCCTGGCCACAGCAGAGAGCTGGCCTGGAAGAGGGGCAACCGGGACAGAATCCGGCACCCCGACCAGGACTAGAACCTGGTGTGCCAGTGCCGCAAGGTGGAGGATTAGCCTATTGAGCCATGGCACTGGCCACAAAAATGTTTTTAAATGTACATACTACCCCAATCTACAGATGAAATGTAATTCCTATCAAAGCACCAATTGCATTGTTCACAGAAATTAAAAAAAAAAACACTTCTAAAATTTGTATGCAACAGAAGACCCCAACTAGACAAAAACCCTGGGCAACAAGAATAAAGTTGGATGACAATAGGTGACTTCCAAACATATTATAAGGTGGTAGTAACCATACAGCATGACACTGGTATAAAAAATACATGGACCAATAGAACAGAGTAGATAATCCAGATATCAATCCAAGTATTTATAGCCAACTGAGTTTCAACAAAAAAGGAAAGAACATTCTTTGGAAAAAGGAAGCTCTTCAACAAAACGGTGCTGGGAAAATGGGATAGCCATATGTGGAAGAAAGAAACTATACACACACCCAGTGTCTCACCACATAACAAAAAAAGGCTCAAATTGGATCAGAGATTTCAATGTAAAGCCCCCCCAATTCTGAAACTTTTAGAAGCAAATACCTGGGAAACATTCTGGGACATCGGTCTATGTAAAGATTTTTGCCCCCAAATTACAGGCAACCAAAGCAAAAACTGACAAATGGAATTATATCACATAAAAAGCTTCTACACAACAAAGGAAACAATCAATAGAGTGAAAAGAAAACCTACAGGAGAAATTATTTCAAACCATTCATCCATGGTATTAATTTCCAGAACATACAAGAACCTCATCTCAGCAAAAAGTTTCATCTTTTGATTTAAAAAAAAAAAATGGGTAGATGATTTGAACAGATACTTCTCCAAGGGATATAGAAATGGCCAACAAGCATCCGAAAAAATGTTCAACATCACTAATCATTGGAGACTGTAAGTCAAAACCATGAGGAGACATCTTCTCAGCCTAGTTAGGGTGGCTGTTATCAAAAAGACAAAAATGGTGAGGATGTGGAGGAAGGGGAGCTCTCATACACTTGTGGTGGGAATGTAAATTAGAACAGTTATAATGGAAAACAGTATTGAGATCCTCACAAAGCTGGAAATAGAACTACCATATGATCCAAAAATCCCGGGGCCAGGTATATACTCAAAGGAATTGAAATCAGTAAGTTAAAGAGACATGTACATCTGCATGTTCACTGAAACCCTATTAACAATAGCCAAGATATGGAATCCACCTAGGTGTACACTGACAGACAACTGAAAAAAGAAAATGTGGTGTGTGTGTTTACACATACAACAAGACATTATTCAACTATTAAAAAGGAGTGAAATTATGTTATTTGTAGCCATGTGAATAGAACTAGAGTACTGAGTGAGTAAATCAGACACAGAAAGACAGAAACACTGCATGTTCTTATATGTGGAAGCTAAAAAGTTTATCTGAAAGAAGTAAGGAATATGAAGGTACTCAGTTGACAGGAAATGTATTTTATGAAAAAACTATGCATGAATTTCAAAATTGTTTCTACTTTTTTTTTTTTTTTACAAAAACATTTATTTCTATTTAATGAGAGACAAAGAGACAGAGATCTGTTTTCTGGTTCACTCCCCAAATGCCTGCAACAGTGATGGGCCAGGCCAAAGCCAGGAGTTGGGAACTTAATCCAGGTCACTGTGTGGGTAGCAGGGACCCAATTACTTAAGGCATCATGTTCTGACTCCCACAGTGTGCATTAGCAGGAAACTGGAGTTGGGAGTGGAACCCAGGATTAGAACCTAGGCACCTGAAATGGAGCTTAAATACTGTGCCAAATGCCCACCCCAACTCTTACCTTTGAATTCCATTTTCCCCAGCCTCTTTTCTGGAATAACCTTGTAGATCCTGGAAAAGGTGTAGGGGAAGAAGGGATGAAGAGAGGAAGGTTAATGAACAGAAGTGCAATTGTATAGGATAAACAACTTCTGATGCAGTACAGCACAGTAGCATAACTATGGTTAGCAACAATTGAGCATTCCAATATGGCCAGTAGAAGGTATTTTTGAATGTTTCCAACACAAAGAAATGATAAATTTTTGAAGTGACGGATATGCCAATTACTCTAATTTGATGATTACAAATTATATATGAATACTGAACCATCACATTGTATCCCATAAATATGAGGGTACTTAAAAAACTTAAAGAAAATGAAATTAAATGTGTAAGTTGGTGCAAAAAATTTTTGAAAACCATGCTTATTTTTCTTGAATTTTTAAGATCCTTAAATTACTGTGTCAATTGAAATTTTTTTAAAATGATGTCTTGAATTAATCGATAACTTATTTTACTACTTTTGAGTTAATAGGTCATTAACGGTTACTTATTGAACATGCAACGAAATTGTAGACTAAGATAATCACATGTGAGCATGATATGACAGTAACGGAAAAGGAGTATGCTAAGTAAACCCACCACAAAGATTTTCGCTCGTCCTAAACCTTTAGCTCCACTTGGCACAGAAACAAGTTGATAGGGTCTACAATCTTTGCCGTTTGCTGGCCCAGGCTGTCTTGAGCGAGCAGCTTCGACACAGAAACAGGAGTGCTTAATGTGGGCAATCTCGTCCCCGCTCGTCCCTGGCTCCTATTTGTTTACTTGTTCAGGAAACCCTTATTGAGCGTCTCCTACAGGCCCACACAGGCTACAGGCTGGGGCTCCAGTAATAACTGAATCGTGGCCTCCAAGCACTTCATGATTTAGTGGCAGAACAGCCAGTAGCCGTAATACTCAGACCCTGAAACAGGAGTTGTACAGCAGCATCCTGACACCCCAAGCAGACTTCACAAGCAGAGAAAGGATTTGAATTCTCATGAGACAGAAGCAAACATCAGGAACAAAATGCTTTCCATCTGATGCCTGGCAAGGTGCACTAACTGTAGTAAATACCAGAAACATCGGCTTGTCTTCAAAAACAAGACTTACAAATGACCACACTCTAGGATTTGTTTTCTTTTTTGCAATTATATACATTCCTAACAATTTAAAACAACCGTCTTCTCAGAGACAACCAGAAAGCTACCCACTTTCTGCTGTGCTATGTGAGCTGTCACCTCGACTTAGCCTCTGGAATGTACTCATTTTCTATAGGAAACAGAGAAATATTTTTCTTTATCCTAGGATGATGTTTGCCAGCCTCTTACAAGGTGCGTTTGCCTTCTTCCAGAGAACCTGTGGATTGGCTGCCTTGCTGTCGCGGGCCCCGGCCCTCTCTTTTCCAGAATCTGCCTTCTTGGTGGATGCCCAAATGGCAGGATGGACAGCCTCAAGTTCTCACTTGTGGAGCTGAGGGGTCGTCTGCCAGCCCGGGGCTGCACCCGGGCACCTTAAAGAGGGCTCCCTTTGTGGCTTCTGGCTACCCTGAGTGCCTGTTCTCCCTTCCCTCGCTCCCCCGACCTCTCTCTTGTTTCGGAATAACACCTGTAGAAATGCACTGTTCCGATGCAGTTTAAGACTCCACGTTCCAGGTTCTTCCCAGGCCTCGGCTTGCTGAGCCGAACCTCCCGGCTTCTCCCTCTCTCAGAAAAGCCCACCCCATAAGGTTGAGAAGCTCAAAAGTTATAAAACTTGGGGAGCCAGATTGAAAAAGGGGGGCGTTCCAGAGTGTGGGAGGGGTTGCAGTGGGCAGAGGTGCCTCGGGCAGGGTAGGGGTGCAGGGTGCAGCGTGCAGCGAGCTTGGTTGTGGGGGAGGGGAGCCAGGCTCACCCCCTTTGCATGGCAGCTGAGAGGCCACTCACCTGAGCACCTGCACCCTCGCAGACCCAGTGCGCCCCCGTCCACCTGCTGCCCGGTCTTTCTAACCTGGCTCTTAAAATAACAGCAACGAAAAGCAGGGAATTAACCAGTAAGAAGCTAGGATAAAGTGTGGCTTAACCATCTTCGTTTTAATAAATGCGTCATTTAAGCAATAAGCCCAAATAATCCGGTACATTTTTTTCCACACAGGTGTGGTTCCCCCTCTCCCCCACTGCCAATTCCCTCTTGGGGAATGAATAGCTTTCTGACTTTAAATTTTTTCCTTGCTCTTTTTAATTTGATTCAATGCTTTGTTATTTTGATTTTATCTTTTGAAGAACTAATTGTAGGTTTGGTTAAGCTTTCTAATTTTCTTTGTTTTTAGTTTGTCCAACGCTAGTCCCGTTGAACAATATTCACTACTTTGTTCCTTTGCTGAATCCTGTAATGAGATCTATTTCTATCCTTCTTGAGCCTTCTTATTTATATATTTATTTACAGAATCATTTTCTTCTAAGTAAAACCTTATGCTCCTGAATGTGGGTGGGTGGAGTTTGGTTTTCAGGTAGCATGTTACTGATTTTTCTCTGTGGGATGTTCTCCCATTTATTGTGGGGGGGTATTTTCCTTTTTCCTTCTGGGAAGGCTTTTTTGGCTAGGCGGAGCTTCTGCAGAAGTGGAAGCATTAGAGGGACCCTGGGGTGGCTCTCACCAGTCAACAGCCAGTTCCCAGGATGCAGCTGTGGACAGCTGGGGCCTGCACCCCCCAGGGCCTGGGACTTTAATGAGGCCCAGCTGGGAAATCAAGCCCAGGCTCCAGATCTGTCTTTTCCAGGGGTAAGCTCCTGGGAGAGAAAAATCTTGTTGGCCCAGCTACTGTCAAGGGGGTCCACTTCCAGGTCCAGGGGAAAGAGATTCTTACTGCACAGCCATGGTTTACGGGGTGACCCTCTGAGGGCCACACGTGGAGAAGTGTGGCCTGGGCAGCTACTCCTGTTCGGTGTCACGACTGACACAGGCTAGTGAGGCCTCCAGGTCGTCCCCTCTGCCCCATTCTCCCTTCTGTAGAATCACAGTACCCACGCCATAAGGCTACGGTGAAGAGAGAATGTGTTCATATTTCTAATGCACAGCACAGTGCCTGCCACATGCTAACTTTAGTTTTGTCAACACGTGGCCTGTCGATATATTCTGTATTTATCTGCAACTTCCTTATCTAAAATATAATCTTTCTGGGTGGGAGAAATTCATATACATTTTTTTAAAGATTTATTTATTTATCTGGAAGTACACAGAGAGAGGAGAGGCAGAGAGAGAGAGACAGAGACAGAGAGAGAGAGAGAGAGAGAGAGAGGTCTTCCATCCCCTGGTTCACTCCCCAAATGGCCACAACAGCCGGAGCTGTGCTGATCTGAAGCTGGGAGTCAGGAGTTTCTTCCGGGTCTCCCAAGCAGGTGCAGGGGCCCAAGGACTGGGGCCATCCTCTATTGCTTTCTAGACCATAGCAGAGAGCTGGAACGGAAGTGGAGCAGCCAAGTCTCAAACCAGCGCCCATATGGGATGCCGGCACTTCAGGCCAGGGCGTTAACCTGCTGCGTCACAGCGCCGGCCCCCATATACATTTTTTAAGGGTAGATTCTCTACTTTTTCATCCAGTTCTCTGAAGTTATTTTTTTTTTAAGATTCATTTATTTATTTGAAAGAGAAAAGGAGAGGCAGAAAGAGAGAGAGAAGAGAGAGAGAGAGAGAGAAAGTGTTCCATCTGCTGGTTCACTCCCCAGTTGGCCAAAACAGCCAGAAGCAGACTGATCTGAAGCCAGGAGCCAAGAACTTCCTCTGGTTTCCCATGCAGGTACAGGGGCCCAAGGACTTGGACCATCTTCCACTGTTTTCCCAGGCCATAGCAGAAAGCTGGATTGGAAGTGGAGCAGCTGGGACCCGAACCAGTGCCCAAATGGGTTGCTGGCACTGCAGGCGGCGGCTTTACCTACTATGCCACAGTGCCGGCCCCTGAAGCTATCTGTTAATTCTCTCTTATACATGGGGTTGCTCTTCTTGGATCCCCCCCCCCTTTTTAATGTCCTTTGAGTCCATCTGCAATCCAAACATAGGGTACCCAGCAATCCAAATCAAGTCTCGATTCTTTCTTCATGACTCTCTCTCACCTTTTCGTTGCCATATTTTGATGCAACAAATTGCCTGGCCCGTAATGAGTGTTGCTGCGTTTTCATCACTTGCTGTGCCTTTTCTCTGTCTTCTGTCACTGTTGATATTTCCCAGGCTTTTGTTGAAAGGCTGTTTTGTCAGAGAGCATGAATAAAACTCCTGCCTGCCTTACATCTGCACAGGCACTCACCTGAATCTGCCTTCCCTCTCTTTCCTAAGTGCGTCTCTGGCTGCAGCCCCACATCCATCACACGGCTGGGTTTGGTTCTGACTTCCCTCAGCGACTCCTCCATGTTAGAGAGCTGGATCTGTGTCGTGGCTGTCACACGGTGCCGCAGCTCACCTTCACATGTGCGCGACTTGGCTGAGACACTCTTTCTGTGACCACTTGTCAGTTGGTCCTTTCTCCTCTTGTCCCTGCTACTTGCTCTGCACTTGGTCATGCACTCTCCGGATGCAGAACTCAGTGCACCTCAAATGCACAGTCGCACATGTACACACAGACACACACCCTGCTGCCTAGCAAGACCAAGAGTCACCCCCAAGTCCTCCTTGATGCTTGAGGAGGACAAGCAAGGATCACAGGCCCTGCACCCCAGCGTGCTGCCATCCTGCTCCCCCTGCCCTGGACAGCAGCTCCATCCTCTTGGAGGGGCCCAGGTGTCCCTGCCCTGGTCTGCCGGTCTCATCTCCCACACCAGGAGCTTAAGGAAGCGTTTCTCCAAAAGCAATTCTTAATTTGCATTTGTTTCTCGTAACGTGTTTGTGTTGTAAAACTTCAGATGTTCTAGGATAGTGCTCACTTAGGTCCTTCAGGTGAGATCAAGACGTAATTATTCAGTCATCCTTGTAGTCTCCAGTCTTGCACCTCAAAGTATGCACCATCAGGATCGCCTGGAACCCCTGGACTCTCAGGCTGCACCCCGGGTTATAACAGAAGAATCTGCACTGGAACAAGGTTGCTAAGGTTGTCCTAGTCCACGTTCTGTTGCTATAACAAAATGCCTGAGGTCCAGTAATTGACAGAGAATAGAAGTTTGGCTCACAGTTCTGGAGGCATCTGGTGTGGGTCTGCTGGCTGCATCATCACATGGCCGAGGGCACCACGTGGTGAGATGGAGCAGGTGCTTAGCTCAGGCCTCTCTTCTAACAGCCACTCAACCTTCAGCCAGGCTCCACCCTCATGGCCTCATTAATCCTAATTACCTCCCAAAGGCCCTACCTCTTAATACCATTAACACAGGAATCTGGGAACTGGGTAAAGCTGCTGCCTGCAGTGCTGGCTGAGGGTTCAAGTCCTGGCTGCTCCACTTCCGATCCAGCTCTCTACTATGGCCTGGGAAAGCAGTAGAAGACGGCCCAAGTCCTTGGGCTCCTGCACCCGCATGGGAGACTCAGAAGAAGCTCCTGGCTCCTGGCTTTGGATCAGCCTGGCTCTGGTCATTGGAGCCATTTGGGGAGTGAACCAGTGGATGGACGACCACTCTCTCCATCACTCCCTCCCTTCTCTCTCTCTCTAACTCTCTGCCTTTCAAATAAATAATAAATCTTTAAAAAAGGAAAATAATTTGGGGACGAAGTTTCCAACAGAGGAATTCTAAGGGGGCACATTCAAGCCACAGCACTTAGGCATATACAAGTTTCAGAATGACTTCTACGTGCAGTAAGTTCAAAATGCAGCAAACAGAATTTACCATCCTCTTTGCTCCTTAAAACCTTGATCCTTCAAGTCAAAACCCCTGTGGATGGGGCCAGAGCTGTGGCGTAGCAGGTAAAGCCGCCACCTGCAGTGCTGGCATCCATATAGGGACCGGTTCAAGACCCGGCTGCTCCACTTCTGAGCTAGCTCTCTGCTATGGCCTGGGAAAGCAGTGGAAGATGGCCCAAGTCCTTGGGCCCCTGCACCTGCATGGGAGACCCAGAAGAAGCTCCTGTCTCCTGGCTTCAGATCAGCACAGCTCTGGGCATTGCAGCCAATTGGGGAGTGAACCAGTAGATAGAAGACCTCCTTTCTCTCTCTCTGTCTCTCTGTCTCTCTGTCTCTCTCTTTCTCTCTCTCTCTGCCTGTCATTCTCTGTGTAACTGTGACTTTTAAGTAAAATAAATAAATCTTAAAAAAAAAAAAAAAAACCTGTGAGAGCCTGTTCTCCATCCCCACGGAACCCCATTCTTTAAGTGACCACGCCCTGCTCCTTCTCTTTCCCTAGTTTAATCCATATCTGTTCCATTGCCTCCTCTCCAAACCCACAGCCCCCAGGCCCTCAGATCTCCTCTGACTCCCAGCCTGCAGCCTGCCTCTCTCAATGAAGCTGAAATTCCAATCCCATCACTTCTCTGCTTAGAACCATTCCAGCTCCCTGTTGCCTTAAGAATTAGATCCAAACTCTTCCCACGATATACAAGATCTCCTTACCCCGTCTACTGGCTCCAAGCCCTCGCTACACCTGCCTGCCTTTCTTTGCCTGGTACATCCTCTCTGCCCTGGACATTTCTGTCTAGACGTCCCCCTGACCCCCAGAAGTCTTCTCTTTCTCGCCCCTTCCTTGCCTCTTCCCATCACTTGAGTAGAACCTATGGCACTTGCTACAGCTGTGTTTGCTTGTCTGTCCTCCAAGTTAGCCTCTGAGCAACAAGATCTGGGATTTAACTTCTTCTTTTTTTTTTTTTTTTTTTTTTCATAAAAAGAGACAATGAGGGGGGCTGGCATTGTGGCATAGTGAGTCAAGCTGCCGCCTGCAACACCGGCAACCTGTATGGGTACCTGTTCTCAAGTCTCGGCTGCTCCACTTCTGATCCAGCTCCCTGCTGATAATGCACCTGGGAAAACAGCAGAGGATGGCTCAAGTGCTTGGACTCTGTACCCATGTGGTTTGAGACCTGGATGAAGCTCCTGGAACCTGGCTTCAGCCTGGCCCAATGCTGGCTGCTGTGGCCATTTGGGGGAAGTGAATCAGCAGATGAACATCTCTCTCCTTCTGTCTCTCCCTCTCTATAAATGCCTTTCAAAATAAATAAATCTTTTAAAAAGAGATAGAGAAAGTGAGGAAGAGACAGAAAGTGAGAGAGTGAATGTGTGTGTGTGTGTGTGTGTGTGCGAGAGAGAGAGAGAGAAAGAGAGAGAGAATCTTCTATGCACTGGTTCACTCCCCAAATGGCTGCAACAGCCCCAGTCAAAGCCAGGAGCCAGGAACCCCATCTGGGGCTCCTATGCAGGTGACAGGGACAGAAGTACTTGCACCATCATCTGCTACCTTGCAGTTGCATCAGCAGGGAGTTGGATCAGAAGTAGAAGAGCTAGGACTTGAACTGGCATCCTGATGTGGGATGCTGGCACTGCAGGCTATGGTTTAACCTACTGTGCCAAAACCCTGGTCTCTGAGGTTATAAACTTGACTTCTGATTGCCAGCCCCTGGAATGGATCCTGGCTCATAGTGGGTACCTGATAAATGGTTGTTGAATATATAAATGAATGAGACATTAATCTTGCCATTGATGCATTTTTAAAACCTAGTTTGCAATTCCTTTTGAGGGACTATTGGTTTTCTTGTCTTTTATCTTTGTGAAATCATTAATGTGACTGCTTTTTTTTTTAAAGATTTATTTGAAAATCAGAGTTACACAGAGAGAGAGGTCTTCCATCCACTGTTTCACTCCCCAGTTGGTTATAATGGCCAAAGCTGCGCCAATCCAAAGCCAGGAGCCAGGAGTTTCCTCCTGATTTTCCCATGCAGGTGCAGGGTCCCAAGGACTTGGGCCATCTTCCACTGCTTTTCCAGGCCATAGCAGAAAGCTGGATCGGAAGTGGTGCAGCAGGGACTCAAACCGGCATCCATAAGGGATATCCACACTACAGGTGGCAGCTTTACCTGCTATGCCACAGTGCCAGTACCAGTGTGGCTGTTATTTACATCTTTTTAGTTCCCTTTGATAAAAGATAATAATTTGCGCCATCAAACTTTCCCCGTTAGTCATCCTGAAGCAGTTATCTTTCCTCTAACTTTGAAATGCAAATTCAGTTGTCCATTTTTAATGATCCCTGAAATGCATGGTTTTTAACGGTGGCCCTTTCTGTTCATGAGGATTGGTGAGTGTGCTTCTTCTCGTTTCGCAGCAGCTGACCTGGGAGGGCACTGCTTGGGCCTAAATAGCTCTGCAAGTATCTCCTTGATTTTCCAGTCATGCAGCTGAGGCTTTCTTGTCTTCACATCTCTGGTAGCTGCTTCACTCTGCTGCTGGCATTAACCTGTTTTGTTTTTTTAATTTAAGTCCTCCATTTCCCTTGCATACCTCTTCTTTTTTTTTTTTTTTCAAGATTTATTTATTAATTTGAAAGTCAGAGTTACACAGAGAGAAGAGAGGCAGAGAGAGAGAGAGAAAGAGGTCTTCCATCCACTGGTTCACTCCCCAATTCGCAGCAATTGCCGGAGCTTCGCTGATCCAAAGCCAGGAACCAGGAGCTTCTTTTGGGTCTCCCATGCAGGTAGGTGCAGCGGCCCAAGGACTTGGGCCATCTTCCACTGCTTTCCCAGGCCATAGCAGAAAGCTGGATTGGAAGGGGAGCAGCCGAGACTCAAACCGGCACCCATATGGGATGCCGGCACTGCAGGTGGTGGCTTTACTTGCTATGCCATAGCGCCGGCCCCCTGCATTAACCTTAAAAATGTTGGTTGGTGGGGCTGGTGTTGTGGTATAACAGGTTAAGCCTCTGCCTATAACACCGGCATCCCATATGGGCACCATTTAAAATCCCAGCTGCTCCATTTCCAATCCAGCTCTCTGCTATGGCCTGGGAAAGCAGTGGAAGATGGCCCAAGTCATCAGGCCCCGGCATAAGGACAGACTTTCTGATGATGACCCCAAGTCCAGAGGCAATAAGTAAAACTTAATAGTACCGCAATGAAAATGAGTAACAGCAACAAAACTTAAAGTCACAGGACAAGTGACAAATCGAGAGAAAATAATTGCAACACATCAATGTAGCAAAAGGCTAATATCCCAACATATTAAAAAAAAAAACTCTTAAAAAATGAAGAATGAAGACTGAACATGATAGAACAACAGAAAAGTTATGTACAGATAATCTACGCTAAAAAATTATTTAAAAATTGCCCTCAAATACCCTAAAGAAAAAGTCCAAAGTTACTCAAAATAGCACCAGAAACCACTTCTCAGCTTGGCAACAATGAGGAACTCAGCCCGATTCAGTCACCCAGCTTACAGAGAGGCCCCTCACTGCCGCCTGAGCTGGGGCCAGCACACAGTGGCAGACCTTCCCAAAGAGAAGCTCGGCAGAATCCACCCACACTGTGCATACGTTTCAGTTTCTTGGCCGAGCAATCAGCAGCTCCACTGCTGGGAATCCACCCGGTAGACACATCCAACAGTAGAAAAATACATCTGCACAAGACTTTCTCATTGCAGCACTGTTTGTAACAGCCAAGCATCAGAATCCACCAGAGTGCCCAACCACAGCAGAGCAGCTGAGTCAGGTACCAAGTTGCTTCAGAAAGCTCGCTGTGAAATGGAATTACAAGATAAGTTTAAGAGCAGGCAGTTGAGCTAGCGGGCGTCTCACATTGGAGTGCCTGGGCCTTGATGCTTGGTCTTGGCTCTGGGTGCTTCCTGCCAAGGTGATGATGGCTCCAATAATTGGGTTCTGTTACCCAAATGGGAGACCTGGATTGCATCCCCAGCTCTTGTCTCTGGCCCTGAGCCAGCTGTGGCCACTGAATGCATCTGGAGAGTGAATCAGCAGATGGGAGCTCGTTCTCTCTTTCTGTGTCTCTGCTTCTCAAATAGTTTTTTTTAAAGTTCATTTGGTACAAGAAATTTTAAATCCATGCATAGGTTTTTTTTTTTTATTTATTTCCCCCCCTAAAGAAACCTTTTATTTAAGGAATACAGACTTCATACATTTCATAAGTACAACTTCAGGAATATAGTGATTCTTCCCATCATACCCACCCTCCCATGCACACTCCCAGCCCTCTTCTTCTTTCCTCTCCCATTCCCAGTCCCATTCTCCAGTAAGATCCATTTTCAATTTAACTTTATACACAGAAGACCAGCTCTATACTAAGTAAAGAGTTCAACAATTTGCATGGTAAAAACAAAACAAAACAAAACAAACAAAACAGAACAAAACGTCAGAGTTACACAGAGAGAGAGAGGTCTTCCATTCACTGTTTCACTCCCCAATTGGCTATAACAGCAGAAGCTGCGCCAACCCAAAGCCGGCACCCACTCCTCAACAGTCAAGACAAGGGCTGTTCAAAGTCAGTGCATCTTGAAGTTAAGTCTACTTTTTTAGAAACTTAATTAACTTTAACAAAGCACCCCAAGAACGATACATCTTTTGGGAGCACTTAGACATAATTATAATACAACTCTTTGAGGACAGAGGTCCTGCATGGGAAGTTAGTGCAAAGTGACTCTTGTTAACAATTAACACTCTAGCCTGCACTGTGGCTCAACAGGCTAATCCTCCGCCTTGTGGCGCCGGCACTCCGGGTTCTAGTCCCGGTCGGGGTGCTGGATTCTGTCCCGGTTGCCCCGCTTCCAGGCCAGCTCTCTGCTGTGGCCCAGGAGTGCAGTGGAGGATGGCCCAAGTGCTTGGGCCCTGCACCCCATGGGAGACCAGGAGAAGCACCTGGCTCCTGCCATCAGATCAGCGCAGTGCACCGGCCACGGCGGCCATTGGAGGGTGAACCAACGGCAAAAGGAAGACCTTTCTCTCTGTTTCTCTCTCTCACTGTCCACTCTGCCTGTCAAAAAAAAAAAAAAAAAATTAACACTCTTATGTATGACATCAGTGATCACCCGAGACTCTTGACATGAGCTGCCTAGGCTGTGGAAGCCTTCTGAGTCCACAAACTCCATCAGTATTTAGACAAGTCCATAAGCAAAGTGGAAGTTCTCTCCTCCCTGCAGAGAAAAGTACCTCCTTCTTTGATGACCACTTCTTTCCACGGGGGTCTCATCCACCAAGATCCTTCGTGTAGGATATTTTTTGCTACTTCTGATCTCCCATCCTGCTCATGTGCCTGAGAGACAGTGGACGATGCCCCAAATAATTAGGATCCTGCCACCCATGCAGGGGAACCAGATGGAGTTCTTGGCTCCTGGCTTTGGCCTGACCCAGCCCTGGCTGTGGTGGGCATTTGAGGAATAAATCAGCCGATGGAGGATCCCTTCCCCCATCCCTCTCTTTTTCTGTCACTTTGTCTTATAAATAAATAAATAAATAAATGTATTTCTGTATCAGAAAGGCAAAGGAGAGAGAGAGAGAGAGAGAGAATCTTCCATCCACTGGTTCATTCCCCTAATGGCTGAAATGACTGGAGCTGGACAGGTCCGAAGCCAGGAACTAGGGACTTCTTTGGGTCTCCCAGGTGGGTGGCAGGGGCCCAATGACTTGGGCCATCTTCCACTGCTTTCCCAGGTGCATTAGCAAGAGCTGGATTCGAAGTGGAGCAGCTGGGACTTGAACCAGCATCCAAATGGGATGCCAGCCCTGCAGGGGGTGCTTTATCCACTAAGCCACAGTGTTGGCCCCCCAAAATAAATCTTTTTAAAAAACCAGTTTGTACAGACAGGCATAGAAATACAGAATTTGTGTGTGTGTGAGAGTGAGAGAGTGAGAGAGAAACAGAGACAGAGAATCAGTCTACACACATGATTTTCTGGAACAATCTAGTGAAAGCACAGAGAAGCAGTGATGCCTCCATAATGATGAGCACACATAAGGCCCAGATCTTGGTTTCTAAACATCATCCTTAGGGGCCGGCACTGTGGCACAGCCAGTTAACGCCCTGGTCTGAAGCGCCAGCATCCCATATGGGTGCAAATTATAGTCCTGGCTGCTTCTCTTCTGATCCAGCTCTCTGCTGAGGCCTGGTATAGCAGTGGAAGATGGCCAAAGTCCTTGGGCCCCTGCACCTGTATGGGAGACCTGAAAGAAGCTCCTGGCTCCTGGCTTCAGATCGGCACAGCTCCAGCTGTTGCGGCCATCTTGGGAGTGAAGCAGCGAATGGATGACCTCTCTCCCTCCCTCCCTCTCTCTCTCTCTCTCTCTCTCTCTCTCTCTCTCTCTCTCTGCCTTTCCTCTCTCTGTGTAACTCTGACTTTCAAATAAATAAATCTTTAAAAAAAATAAACATCATCCTCCAATAAACAGACCCAGGGTGCCTTGGGGAAGTGGTTAGTCTTAGGGCTAAGCCAGGCCCAGACAACACGGAATAGAAATGAGAACAAGCTCCTCACAAGAATGCAAATGGTCATTCAAAACTTCAAGACCATACCTAAGCAGATGCCAGAGTTGAACATACAGTAATCCTAAGAACCAGCAATCCCAAGAGAAATGAGTGTGTCCACCAAATTTCACATACCAGAATGTGCAATGCAGAATTGCTCTTTATTATTATTATAGTAAGTTACACACAACCCAAAATATACCATTTTAATTGAACAGTTCAGGGCACTTTATGTACATTTCACAGTGTTGTGCAACCATCACTACCACCCAACTCCAAAGTTTTTTTAAAAGATTTATTTATTTATTAAAGAGGCAGAATTATAGACAGAGGGGGAGAGAGAGACAGAAAGGTCTTCTATCTTCTGGCTCACTCCCCAAATGGTCACAATAGCGAGAGCTGGGCGGATCTGAAGCCAGGAGCCAGGAGCTTCTTCCAGTTTTCCTCTGTGGGTATAGCAGCCCAAGCAATTGGGCCATCTCCACTGCTTTCCCAGGCATTAGCAGGGAGATGGATCAGAAGTGGAGCAACCAGGACTCAAACTGGCACCCATGTGAGATGCTGGTGCCACAGGAAGAGGCTTAACCTACTGTGCCACAGTGCTGGCACTCTGAACATTTTTTCTTTCCAAACTGAAACTCTGTACTGACCAAGAATTCCCATCCTGCCTCTCCCTTCCAGCTCCAGGACACCGTGATGGTGTTTTCTGTCTGTATGTGTGTGTCTCTAGGTGTGTCCTGTACATGGAATCACACTGCATTTGTCCTTTTGTGACTGGCTTCCTTACCATGATGTCTTCAAGATTTATCCAGGTTGTAGCCTGAGTCAGATTTTCCTTGCTTTTGAGGTTGATTGATACCCCACTGTATGGACAGACCATCTTTTGTGTAGCCACTCTTTCCTCCTTGGATGCCTGTTGTCTCTGGTGAACAATGCAGCGTTGCTCTCATAACCCTCTGGAAAAAGGCCAAATGCTCATGAGCAATTGAAGAAATAAACAAATTGTGGCACTTTTACTCAACAAAATACAATCTGAGAATAAAAATCATCAATTACTATTACTACACACAACAGCATGGATGGGTTTCACAAAGCTAATGTGAGGGGAAGGCAGGAGAGTCAGAGGCTAAGAACCCCTAAGGTATGAGCCCATTCAGCTCCAAGGGTACTTGACAAAGTCATGGTCAAATAATCCAAGTGCATTTAGATGCGGAATTTCTTTTAAATCCACACATGTTCTTTTCATAATGCACCTGCTGTATGAGCTTTTTAAAGAATCTGAAATGGTGGTGTCAGAAGTCAAGAGACTGCCTGTCTTGGAGGAAAAGGGGCTGGGAGCTAGGGGGCTTCCAGGACATTGGCAAAGCTTCCTCACTAACTGGGAGGTGGTCTCATGGGTGTATGCTTTTGGGCAATGTATTGAGCTGTGCCCAGTTACACTTCAACTTTTAAGTGTTTAAAGAAAAAGGTCTCCCTCCCTCCACTGCTGTCCTAGTTCTGCTTACCACAGGCAAACAGTATCAACAGTTTCTTCCCAGAGATGTTTTATGCCATTTTAGATATTAAGATACCTTTATGTGGTTACATTTTCTTTTTTAATAAATAATGTCATATCACATCCACTATCTTGGCATTCTTTTTAATTTTGAAATGCTGTTTAGCAATGCATCTTGGATAGCTTTCCATAATAGAACACAAAGATTTTCCCCAGTGTTTTCTAGACATTTGTGCTTCCAATTTTTTGCTGCTGAGAATAATGATGGAAAATGAACCTCAACCTCAACCTCATGCCTTAAGTGAAAAAGAACTCAGAATGGATCCTGGGCTTCAGTGTCCAGCAAGGCACTCAAGCCAGCCCCTCTCTTGGTATAAGGAGCAGGATGTGAGGAGAAGTGGTTATGGCACCACAGAAAGCTATTAAGAGAAGTCCATGGGGCTGGCGCTGTGGTGCAGGTTAATCCTTCGCCTGCAGTATCAGCATCCCATATGGGCACCGGTTCTAGTCCCGGCTGCTGCTCTTCTGATCCAGCTCTCTGCTATGGCCTGGGAAAGCAGTGGAAGATGGCCCAAGTGCTTGGGCCCCTGCACCCACGTGGGAGACCCAGAAGAAGCTCCTGGCTCCTGGCTTCAGATTGCCCCAGCTCCAGCAGTTGTGGCCATTTGGGGAATGAACCAAGATGGCAGATCTTTCTCTATCTCTCCCTCTCAGTCTATAACTCTCTCAAATAACTAAAATCGTAACAAAGGAGAAATCCATGGGGCTGCCGTATGTAACACTGGCATCATGTATGAGCACCAGCTTGTATCCCGACTGCTCTACTTCTATCCAGCCCCTTGCTACTGCACCTGGGAAAGCAGCAGACGGTAACCCAAATAGTGGGTCCCTGCCACCCACGTGGAAGATACAGATGGAGTTCCTGGGTCCCGGCTTTGACCTTGCCCAGCCCTGGCCATTGCAGGCACTTGGGGAGTGAACCTGTGGATGAGAGATTGATATCCATCTCTCTCTCTCTCTCTCCTCCTTCTAACTCTGCTCTCAAATAAATTGTTTAAAAATATATAAATCCACATAAACAACACAGTCCTAAGTCTTTCCCATGCATGACATCATGAGTGATCCTCCATACTGCTCACTGTGTGACTACAGGGTTTTTCTGTCCTTGGTGTTTAACTTTATTTGCTATATGGCAGCCAATCAGGTCTTCAGCATCCAACAGAACTGTATTCTTAGGAACTAAAAGCCCTAGAATGTGAATGGCCTAGTCCAGCTCTCCAAAGACTAGAAAATGTTTTCTACAATATTACTTTATTAGCTCTGTGTGGATGTTAATAGTGATGAAAAATCCAGTTCTTCCCAAGGGATCTATTCCTCTGCAAATCCAATCTAATTTCTGGATATTTTTTACTTCTACAGACACTATCCAGGTTCTTTTTAAAAAATTTTTTTTTCATTTTATTTGAAAGGTGGAGATACAGAGAGAGAAAGAGCTATTCTACCTGCTGGTTCATTCACCAAATGCTATCAACAGCCAGGCTGAAGCCAGGAGCCCAGAGCTCAACCTGGGTCTCCTCTTGGGTGGCAGGAACCCAGGCACTTGAGTCATTACCTAATGCCTCCCAGGAAGTGCATTGCTAGGAAACCTGATTGAAAGCAGAGGAGCTGGGGCTCGAAGCAGGCACACTGACATAAGGATACAGGCATCTGAAGAGGCAACTTAACCACAGGTCAATTGCCTGTCCCCCACACCCCAAATCTAGGTTCTTATTGTGTTACTCATCTCTCAAGAGCCAAGCAGAGCGAGGCCAGGGCCCACTGTATACAATGGGAATTCTCTCAAAACCTTGAGACCTCCTCATAGCTTTCTTCCACAGGGCACAGCCGGATCATGCTGACCCTGGTGGAGATGAGGGGTCTCCTTTCTTCAGAAATCAGTGATCTGAGAGCCACACCATGTCCTTGGAGCACCACTTGACCTAAAATTATTCTTAAGAATCAGCTGCAGTGAGGGGGAGGGCAGTGCATCTCAAAATCCTGGGGGAATTATAAAGTCTTAATTTTAATTATGAGACAAAATAATGTTGGTTCTTAAATTTTTTAAAAAATATTTACATGTTTTTATTTATTTGAGAGGTAGAGAAAGAGACAGAGAGAGAGGTTTCCATCTTCTTGTTCACTCCCCCAAATGCCTGTAAGAGCTGGGGTCGGGCCAGGTTGAAGCCAGGAGGCCAGACTCCATTCACATCTCCCACATGAGTGGCAGGGACTCAGCCACTTGAGCCACCATCTGCTGCCTCCCATGTTGCGCATTTACAGAAAGCTAGGGTCTGAAGTACAGCCAAATCTGGAACCCAGGCACTCTGATATGGGATGTCACAAATGGCATATTTACCAAACACCTGCCCCCAGTGTCACCTCTTATTAAGACAATATCAGGCCTCCACAGGCATAAGAACAAGGCTTTTTGCAGTGGGCAAGGTGGTGATAAGAGAGAGGAAGTCGAGAATTTGGGAGCAAAGGGTTTTCCTGATGTTGCTGTGACCATGACCTTTGTTGGTTACAGACCCTGTACATTGAGCCATTAAAATAAACAAACAAACAAAGATTTATCTATCTGAAAGTCAGAGTTCCACTGAGAGAGGGAAAGATAGATAAAAAGATATATATATAGAGAGGGATCTTTCATCCTCTGGTTCAGTCCCCAGATGGCCACAAAAACCAGGGCTGGGCCAGGCTAAAGCCAGGAGCCAAGAGCTTCTTCTAGATCTCCCAAGTGGGTGCAGCAGCTTAAACATTTGGGCCGTCCTCTGCTGCTTTCCCAAGCCATAGCAGGGAGCTGGATTGGAAGTAGAACAGCTGGGACTCGAGCCAGTGCCCATATGGGATGCTGGTATTGCAGGCTGCCGCAACACCAGCCCTTGGAATTGAGCCCTTTAAGGACAACTGGGGTATGTGATGAACGTGGCCTTTTATGCAGAATCAATCTGGATTTGAATAGAGGACAAATCTTCCTGACAACCTGCTAGTGTCAGCTTTCTGTCACAGTCTAGGGAGTGACCTCTGGGCCCCTGTTCTTTCTCATTATCCCAAAAATAAAAATGACTTCACTGTTGATGATGATAAAGAAAACACACATTATATATAAAATTCAAAAAATACAAAAAGGTATAGAGAAGAAAGTGCTGGTGGGGGTGGCAGTACTCTTCTTAACACAGGGGACACGTGGAGGTAGGATCACAGTATCACGAGATTCCAGGCAGGGTTTAGGGAGAGAACCCAGGAGCATTCGTAGCATGTGGTAGGTCCTCATTTTGTTCATGAAAGCCAGTGGAGCTGAAGCTTCAGGATCCTGAAAGGTATGACCTTGGGGCTGGCATTGTAATGCAACAGGTTAAGCCACTGTTGGTGACACGGTTCAAATCTGCTCCACTTCCAATCCAGCTCCCTGCTAATGTGCCTGGGAAAACAGATGGCCCAAATGTTTGGGCCCTTGCCACCTCTGTGGGACACCCAGAAAAGGCTCCTAGCTCCTGGCTTCAGCCTGGCCCAGCCCTGGCTGTTGCAGCCATTTGTTGAGTGAATTAGCAGATGGAAGATCTCTGTGTGTGTCTCTCCCTCTCTCTCTCTAACTCTGCCTTTCAAATAAATAAATAAGTCATTTAAAAAAAAAAACAAAAACAAAAAACAAAAAACATGAGAGTTTTCCAAGGCTCCTAGCTATGTGTTCTCATGATCACAGATTTTTGTGGAATTTGTAACAGAAATCTATTTTTGTATTTCTTTTAAAAAGAATCCTCCCTGGACAACAGTGCAACGCTTTCAAACCTGAGAAAGTCTGGGACACCCCCCTGCAAAAAAGTCATGGCTGCCTTCTCCCCCCATCAACACGCCCAGCTCCCGGGAGGAGCCTGTGAAACACCTGAGGCCGCCATGACCTTGAAAAGGCGTGCTGGCTCACATCACACTGCCATGTTCCCCTGGTGGGGGGAGGGAGGATTCCAACTCGCCCAGTGAGCGCCTTCCTTTTATTCTATCACCTGTGTGAATACCCTCCCAAACTGCAAGTCCTGTGAAGACCTGCACTTCGGGAGCTCAATCCTGAGGCAGGACTCTGCTCCAGAGCGGAAGAAGAACCTGTGTTTCTTTTGCTTGTTTCAGAAGATGGTTCTGGTTATTCAGGGCCGTGGAGGGGAGGGTGTGGCTTCGTAGCCTGTTACAGTCAGCGCTGGACGCCCCCTGGGCTCCCGTGTGGCAAGGCTGAGGCCAGGGGTTCAGCCCCACGTGGACAAGTTGCCTTTGCTCCTAATGTGGTTGACTTGGGCACTCCTAAAAATGCAATTCACTGCTCCCATGTCAGCGCCACAGAGAGGCCTTGTGAGAATGTCCGTGTGTGGCCGGCGCCGCGGCTCACTAGGCTAATCCTCCACCTAGCGGCGCCGGCACACCGGGTTCTAGTCCCAGTCGGGGCGCCGGATTCTGTCCCGGTTGCCCCTCTTCCAGGCCAGCCCTCTGCTGTGGCCAGGGAGTGCAGTGGAGGATGGCCCAAGTGCTTGGGCCCTGCACCCCATGGGAGACCAGGAAAAGCACCTGGCTCCTGGCTCCTGCCATCGGATCAGCGCGGTGCACCGGCCGCAGCGCGCCGGCCGCGGCGGCCACTGGAGGGTGAACCAACGGCAAAGGAAGACCTTTCTCTCTGTCTCTCTCTCTCACTGTCCACTCTGCCTGTCAAAAAAAAAAAAAAAAAAAAAAAAAAAAAAAAAAAAAAAAGAATGTCCGTGTGCACCATTGGAAAATCCAGGTAAAAGCACCTGAGGCAGTGATCTGGGGTTGCCAGGGGCTTTTTTTTTTTTTTTTTTTTTTTTAGACAGATTTAGAGGACTTTAAAGGAATTGAGAGGGGGCAAGAAATAAGGCACTGTAGGACACACTGTCAATTGCACGAGGGTCTCCAATCAGTTTTTGCAAGAAAAGCAATCTACAGCCATTAAAGAGTAAGTTGGGGCAGGCATGCAGGCCTGGAGGTGAAGATGCCCACATCCCATGAATATCAGAGTGTCTGAGTTTGGGCACCAGCTCCACTTCCAATCACAGCTTCCTGCTAATAATGCACCCTGGGAGGCAGCAGGTGATGGCTTGGGTACAGGGATCCCTTCCAAAAAGGAGACCTGGATGGCATTTTGGGCCCATTGTGGGCATAGAGGGAGTGAATCTGCAACATGAAGTCTCTGCTCTTGTTCTCTCTACTTTCAAATAAATAGATAGATAGATAGATAGATAGATAGATAGTTGATAGATAAACAAAGCTATATCAGGGCTTGTTTCTATCTCAGCAGGAATTTCTAAGTGAAGAAACAATGAGGATGGCATATACAGTATGTCACATCCTATGGAACATTTACATTCAGGTAAATCCTTGTATAGAAAATCTGTATGTTGATTGTAAGGGCACAGGAGGGGCTGGCGCTGTGGCGTAGTGGGTTAAGTCACTGCCTACAGTGCCAGCATTCCCAAATTGGCACAGGTTCAAGTCCCTGCTGCTCCACTTCCAATCCAGTTCTCTGCTATGGCCTGGGAAAGCAGTGGAAGATGGCCCAAGTGCTTGGGCCCCTGCACCTGCGAAGAAGAGAGACCCTGAAGAAGCTCCTGGCTCCTGGCTTCGGATGGGCCCAGCTCCAGCCATTGCGGCCAACTGGGGAGTGAAGCAGCATGTGGAACATCTCTCTCTCTCTCTCTCTCTCTCTCTCTCTCTGCCTCTGTATCTCTGCCTTTCAAATAAAATAAATACATCTTTAAAAAAAAAAAAAAGCACAGGAAAAAACAGTGTTAATGAGTGCTTCAGGGAAGATGGCTGGTGGGATGGTCCAGGGGTTTTGGAGGGGGGCAGGGAGAAGGCAAGCACCCCCCCCCCCCAATAAAGAAGGGCTGTACTGATAAAACAAAGGAAAAGAATATCCGGGTACTTCACGGAGTTCTTGGAAAATGGAGTTAAAAAGTAAGTTTACTTTAGTGCAAACATTTTTTGAAATCATGCATTTCTTCCAGTAATGCACATTTGGGCAGAGCTCCCATCTGTCCAAATGCCCGCAACGGCCAGCTCTGGATCCAGCCAACACCGGGAGCCGGGAACTCAACCCCGGTCTCCCACTTGAGTGCCAGGAATCCAGTTCCAAAGAGCTAGCCCCTCTGCCTCCCGGGGTCTGCATTAGAGAAAGCAGGAATCAGGAGCCAGAACAGGGAACTGAATCCAGGCACCCCCTGACACCCCCCGCTGGCTTTGAGGGTGGTGCTAACAGCTCTGGTCCCAGTGCTTGCTAGTAAATACCACAGCCTAGTCTGCATGCCACACACACTGGCTGAATAGCTGTTCCTTCCTCGGGGACACCTTCCATCCCATGGGACTTTCCTGTCCTCTCAGCTCCAGCCCACGCTCCATAGAAAATTCTTTGACCCCTAAAGGAACTCCCCAGAGAGGAACATGTCCACTTATGCACTTATTTGTTTGCCTTTGTTTTTATCATACAAGCAAAGCACATCCCTTTAAGGTCTGCAACGTATACAGGCCTGTATAAAGCACTCCAGCTCCCCAGAGGAGCCATACACAGGAATTTCCTGTATAACCAAGCACATGTCTCTCTATACCTTTATGTGACATGAACACACATACATACGTGTGAAGACATATGGAGTGCACATGCATGTTTGTTTTACATTCTCCCCAATCTGTCAGCAGTTCTGGTCAGCTCTACCTTTAAAATACACATAGAGGGGCCCAACTTTGTGGCTTAGTGGGTTAATCTGCCATCTGCAACTCTGGCATCCCAAATGAGTGCTGGTTCTAGTCCAGCTCCTTGCTAATATGCCTGGGAAAGCTGCAGATGACCCAAGTCCTTGGGCCCCTGCACCCATGTTGGAGACCCAGAAGAAGCTCCTGGCCTCAGCCTGGCCCAGCCCTGGCTGTTGTGGCCATCTGGGGAGTGAACCAGTGGATAGAAGGTCTCTCTCTTATTCTCTCTCTGTTTCTCCCTTTTCCTCTGTAACTCTGTCTTTTAAATAAACAAATAAATATTAAAAAAAAAATACACATGGAACCTGACCTGGGATGCCATCTCTGCCATCTGGTCTACCACAAGTGGCCCAAGCCCATCATCACTTGCCTGCCAGCACCGGCCTCGAATCTTTTATAATGCAGAGATGAGTGGAAAAGTCAGAAGAACAGGAGCCAGAGTTTCAAGGGTCACCTGCAAGCCTTGGTGGGGGGCCGGGGGGGGGGGCTGTAAACCTCCATTCCACCATCCTTTTTTTTTTTTTTTTTTTTTTTTGACAGGCAGAGTGGACAGTGAGAGAGAGAGACAGAGAGAAAGGTCTTCCTTTGCCGTTGGTTCACCCTCCAATGGCCGCCGCGGCTGGCTGATCCGATGGCAGGAGCCAGGTGCTCCTCCTGGTCTCCCATGGGGTGCAGGGCCCAAGCACTTGGGCCATCCTCCACTGCACTCCCTGGCCACAGCAGAGAGCTGGCCTGGAAGAGGGGCAACCGGGACAGAATCCGGCGCCCCGACCGGGACTAGAAGCCGGTGCCGGTGCCGCCAGGCGGAGGATTAGCCTGGTGAGCCGCGGCGCCAGCTTGCTTCTCTGTTCTTAGAAGACTCCTCTTCACAGCCCCCTCCCCCCATCTTCAGCCATCACCGTGACCCTAACAAGTCAGCCAGCTCTGCTCTGCACAAACCCACACAATAACACTCCCACTCACCCACAAACTCCAAACCTCACCAGGGTTCGAGGCCACAGATGCCTGAACCTGCCGCCCCCACTACAACTCACTCAGCAGAATGTCTCCAAGCTTCCCTTGCGTTGTTGCAAGGGGCAAAGCTGAGTGATATTCTTCTGCATGGAGGTGCAGTGCAGTAACACAGTGGAGAGTCTGTTCACGTGTTGGTGGCCACTCCCATTGGTTCCACTTCTTGGCTATTGTGACCAACACTGCCATGAACGTGAGCAGGTAGGCGGCTGTCTCTTGAAGGCTGTGCCGTGTTAAGACTCAGAAATGGATTTCCTGGATTTCCTGGGGATTCCATGTTTAATTTTCTTAGGAACCACCACACTGTCTCCCACAGAGGCTGCGTTCCCGCCCTGCACTTTTCTTTACTGATCTCTAGTTCCATCTCTCTCCAGCCAGGCTTCTCGCAAGAAGGAGTAAGACACATGGGCCTATGACCATGGCTCCTGCTTGCTCTACTCTTGTTTTCTGAATGCCAGCTCCGCACTCGGGGCTGTAGATGCCCCCGCATGAGTGAATTCTTCCAATACTCCCACTCGGAAAAGTAGCTGCGAGCGGGGTTCGCAGGTGATACACCTTGGGGTACCGGATTCAACTTTGCCAGGCACCAACTGTGCGCCTTACTTCTGATACTCCAAGTGTGGGCCCTGGGCTCGGAGCAGAGTCCCCTGAGAGTCTCCTGTGAGCTGTAGTTTGCAGTCGAACAAGGTCCATGGGTGATTTCCATGGGGGCTGAAGTGGCAGTTCCAGAGGCACCGGCCCACGGCAGGTGGCCCGGCCTCCGGGGCTGCATCTACAGAACGCAGATGGTTCTGGTCTGTGCAATGCAAGAACCGTGCATTGCCGCAGTCAGCGTCTTCTAGTCCCTTCAGGTATGGCAAAGCCGGGAAAGCTGCAGCCCTATTTCCCAGACTCCCTCGCCGCCAGGGCTTCAGATGCGACCTGGGTTCCGTGAAGCGTCACATTAGGCCCAGACGGAGAGGGGAGCGAGCTGGCGGGGCTGGAGGCAGTGGCCGGTTGGTTATGCGCCTCCCGGCAGGGGGAACCTGGGCGCAGAGCAGCTCTGGGGTCCACAGTCGGGCCTGGTTTCCTGTTTCTCCCGTTTTCCACCACTGCAGAGGTAGCAGCTCCTTGGGTGGGATCGTTCCGGAAGTGGCTGGCCAGGAGCAGCCCCAGTTTGGCAAGGCCGGAGGGGAAGCATGTCCCAGCGCTCGCCAGGCCGCGGGTCCCCTGTCAGAGGGGCGAACTTCCTTCCAGAAAGTGTCCTGGGACGCACTCGTCCCGGAGACTAGGCCTCCGATGCCTCGCCCTAGGATGGCGGAGACTTCACTGCCACGTCCGGGGAGCAGCCCTGCTCACGCAGGGCATCATGGGAGCGGCCGCGCCCACCCAGGGCATCATGGGAAGAGAGAGACATTCCCGCCTCCTCCAGAACACGCGCCGCGCCGGTGGGACGCCGTTCGGGAAGCCGTGCCCTGAGCGCTCTTGCGGCATTCGGAGTGGCCGCTAAGGATTCAAGTTTAACAAGCCAGCGCTCGGTCTAAACCCTGTTTTTGTCCTAGTCTAAGGCTATGATTTTCTGCACAGGCGTTGGAACGACGTAAAACGCGTTCACCGCACGGCGCGGCGCTCCCTCTCAGAACTGTGGGGCAGAGTCCGCCAAATCTGCACGTGGAGACCGCAGGCTGTGTTTCGTATTTCTCGTGTTTATCCTCGAGGATTCCCCTGAGCGTCCTGTGCTACTCTTTCAGGGAAACGCTCGATGGTTCCCCCGAAGCCTTGCCGGTCTGCTGAGCCATCTGGTGCCAGACCGTTCATGCGGATGGGAGTGTGCAGCGCTTGAGATCTGAGCACCGCCTTAAAAATAACACCAGGTACTCCGGCGCGATTCGTTCGCTGCCGTGTATTAATGAAGGGCGTTTACTAGACACTTAACAAATAGTCTTTTTTTGTTTGTTTAAATCCTCTACTTAGAAAAATTTACAAACTACTTTGATATAAACCATGGCCCAGGCCTCAAGCCTTGCCAATTTTATGTTGTCAAGTATTTGTCCCGACAATGGAAGACAATCAGAAAAGGTAATATAGAATCCACTACAGGAGCTGCATTTGACAGTCACTTGCTTTTTTTTTCCTCTCTTTTTTAAAAAAAGATATTTATTTGAAAGGCAGGGCCACAGAGAGCAGGACACACACACACACACACACGCACACACACACACCTTCCATTCACTGGTTTACTGCTGCAAAGGGCTGGGCCAGGCTGAAGCCAGGAGCCGGGAACTCCATCCTGGTGTCCCACAGGGGAGGCAGGGAGCCAAGTACTGGGGCCGTCACCTGCTGCCTCCCACGTGCATCGACAGGAGGCTGGCTCACAGGAGGCAAGATTCCGTTGCAGGCACTCCTAAAGCGGACACAGGCATTCCCAAGGCCAGCTCAGCCTGCTGTGCCATGAAACCTGCCCCATTTTTTAAAAAAGATGTATTTATTTGAAAGCAGAGGGACAGAGAGGGACAGAGAAAGCGTTTGCTATCTTTCTGGCCCCAAGTGCTGCAGCTCTTCCTGATAACCGTGTTCCCTGGCCCCAGAGGGGAGAAGATGGCTTCCCGCCCAGCAGAGGTGGTAGCAGCCGCATCGCGCAGGGCCCTCAGCTTCCAGGAATTTCTGTTATCGCTGGTATATTCCTCAGGAATGGCTTCAAACACAGTTGAGTGGTTTTTCCCCCCAAATGGTAAAACTCCAAAAGTCATTGTTCTCTAACTTTTTCAGCAGTGATGCTCCTCTACTGCCCCCTCAAGGTTTTTGCATTCTTTTCCACATTCAAAAAAAAAAAATCTTTTTTATTGGAAAGATGGGGGGAGGGGGGAGAGGGAGAGAGGGAGAGAGGGACTGGATCATTCCCCAAATGCCGAAACTGAAACCAGGAGCTGGGAACTGAATCCAGGTCTCCCACTTGGGTGGCAGAGACCAAAGTGCCTGATCCATCACCTGTTGCCTCCCAGGGTGTGAACCTGCAGGAAGCTGGATTGGAGGCAGAGGAGCAGGGACTCCAACCAGGCACTGTGATAGGGGCTGGGTGTCTTCACTGCTGCGTGAAATGCCCATCCCAGGTGCAACATTTCAAATAGCCAGATACTATGCACAGTGAATGTTAAAATCACACATGAACTGCTCATAATGCAAAACTATTGATCTCTGAATTATTAGAAAACAGTAATCTTACCTTCGACATCCTTATTTTGTGGGACAAGTGTTCACTTCCCATTGGTATAATGCAGGGATGGTGAATCCTTAGAATGCAAAATTAATATACATATATATATATATATATATACATTTTGCATGCATTTTCAGGAACAGCAAAACCTTTGATTCAGATACAATGTTCTTAGGTTTTAAGATAAATGTGGTGGGCTGGTGCCGTGGCTCACTTGGCTAATCCTCCGCCTGTGGCACCAGCATCCCATATGAGCACCGAGTTCTGGTCCCGGCTGCTCCTTTTCCAGTCCAGCTCTCTGCTGTGGCCAGGGAGTGCAGTGGAGGATGGCCCAAGTGCTTGGGCCCTGCACCCGCATGGGAGACCAGGAGGAAGCACCTGGCTGCAGGCTTCGGATAGCCATAGCTCCAGCCGTAGTGGCCATTTGGGGGGTGACCCAATGAAAGGAAGACATTTCTCTCTGTCTCTCTCTCTCTCTCACTAACTCTGCCTGTCAAATAAGAAAAAAAAAAGGGGATATAAATAAGTGCAAAAATCCATTTTGTTGATTGTACATTGTCTGCCATCAGACAGGCTTGGTTGGGCTGACTTCACAGCCTGTGCTTTCTCCGATACCACTGATACCTTCAGAAGGAAATTCATTCATGTGCATTCCTTCTTCCACATAGCCTTTTATTTTCCACTCCTCCGCCCATCCAAACAATTTAGTGAGCATCCACTCCAGGGGACCTGAATTTAGCTTAGAAAATACGCATTCCAGTGAGGCAGGCTGATCCAACCCAAGTGTCCCAAGGCTGTCACCAAGGGTCAGGCAGGCTGTGAGAAGCAAAGGCAGGCCCGGGAAGTGAGGGAGGCTGCACAGTGATGGTTCAAAAGGAAGACCCCCCCAGGTCCCAGCAGCACCACTCACAGGGGGTGGAGAGAACCCCCAATGCCACCCGCGGATGAATGGAGCAATGAAATGTGGTCTCCACATGCACCCGAGAATTCTTGAGTCTTTGAAGAGCAACCCGGGGCACCGGGGATACACCTGGAGGACACGGAGGCGAACCCTCTGGGTTCCAGAGCAGCAAGGGCTCAGAGCTGGGTGACGGTGCTTGGCTGGCAGAGCTGTGCCCCGCGGACTGGGTTTTGTTCCTCGCACTCGGGAGAATCATTGGGTTGTGTTTTTTTTAAATGAAATCTAGCAAAACCTCTGAAAAAACACATGAGTGTGTTGCACACCTCTGCCACCAGAAAGTGTTTCCTAAACATAGAATCATCAGTACCATCTGCGTGCTTTTAGCCACATCCTCCAAACAACTGTGCCTGCTTGCATTACAGTTTTTACCAACATTGGTTCACTGTTTCAAAAGTAAATTTCAAGTCATTGTTATAAAGAAATAAAAATCAGTATCATTTGCTATAAATAGAAGGTAGCCACGAAAGTAAATGCCAAAACCGGATTACTGAATTTGAAATCAGAAAATGAAATGATAGTTACGATAACCTATAAAAACGCGTACTTGAGCATACGCTCCCTAGTGAGAACATTTTATGCTTATTAGTAAAAGAACATTGAGCCTGACGCCTCTTTAATTAGAGGGGAAATGAGCTCCTAAATCAATGTGATGGTTTTTTACTATTTGGACGGTAAGCAGCATCCGCATACCAACTAATGTATTGTTGCTTTTGAAATGGGCAAAAGACATTTAGCTTCCCTCTTTAAGAGGGTTGAGTATTGAGAAGTTAATTCTTAGCTAAAATGATGTGATTTTATTTCCAAAAAGGTGTTGGAAAACTTAGAACCCTAGAAAGAGGGTTCTAAGAACCCTCTTGGTTCTTAAGAACCAACAATCTCTCTGGGGAGGGTGCTGGGAAAAGCTCCTTTGAAGTGTTGTTAACGTTTGTTAGAAATTTACCACAAAGCATCTTGGACAGGCTAACTTCAAAGATTTCTTTCATAGCTGAGACATTTTAGAGGTAAAAAGAATTTGGTTAGATAATCACCATTGATTTATATATATATAAAGCAGAATAGTCCACTCTGTGGTCACCAAATCCTGGCTGGTTTAAGTAGGTGAGCAGTCTCAGAATACTTCTTACCCAGACTCATTCATCAGAAAGACACATATGCATTTCATCGGGAATGGTAACTTCCAGAAGGCTCTGTCAGGATCAAGTCTGCGAATTTCTGCTTTAGGAGAGGATGGGCAGCATGGGGTGCCTGAGGACCAAGAGTGGGAACAGATTTTCCGCTGAGTAATAATGCTTTACAAACACTGAATTTTGAACCAGGTGGCCAATTGTGTAAGAGAGTTTAAGGGAGCTGACACTGCAGTGTAGTGAGTGAAGCTGCCACCTGTGATGCTGGCATCCCATATGGGTGCTGGTTCACATCCTGGCTGCTCCACTTCTGAGTCAGCTCCCTGCTAATAGCCTGGGAAAGCAGTGGAGGATGGCCAAAGGGTATGGGCCCCTGCCACACACGTGGGAGACCCTGAAGAAGCTCCTGGCTCCTGGCTTCGGCCTGGGCCAGCACTGGTCATTGCAGCCATCCAGGGAATATCCAGTGGATGAAAGATCTCTCTATCACTCTTTCACATAATAAACAAATCTAAAAGAAAGACTTAAAAAAATAAATTCTCTTTACAATTTGTGCATCTCAAAATACCATTTTGGTTTTTTTTTTAAATTTTTTAATTAATTAATTAATTTTTTTTTTTGACAGGCAGAGTAGACAGTGAGAGAGACAGAGAGAAAGGTCTTCCTTTTCTGTTGGTTCACCCCCCTAATGGCCGCTATGGCCGGTGCACTGCGGCTGGCGCACCGCACTGATCCAAAGCCAGGAGCCAGGTGCTTCCTCCTGGTCTCCCATGCAGGTGCAGGGCTCAAGCACTTGGGCCATCCTCCACTGCCCTCCCGGGTCACAGCAGAGAGCTGGACTGGAAGAGGAGCAACCGGGACAGAATCCGGTGCCCCAAATGGGACTAGAACCCTTGGTGCCGGCACCGCAGGTGGAGGATTAGCCTAGTGAGCCATGGCGCAGCTTCAAAATACATTTTGTACTGCATGAGAACTAAGGGAAGAAGGCCTGGCTGCCTTCCCAGCTGACCCCTGCCATCTGAGTTGAGTGCATACTCCAAGGGTCTCTTTGTGTCTGACTATTCCCAGCAGCTTTTCTAGAGAGAGGGGTTCAGAAGCAGAAGCTCAGGTTTCTAGTAGCTTCTCCATGTTGGTAGATCTGGGGAATTTCGGAAGAGTAGGGGGCTGGTTGTCAGGGCCTGGGTATAGCTCCCACAATAGCCACTGGCAGAGCCAGAGCAGGCAGTGCCCTGGGCACTGGAGTTACTACTGAATTCTCACCCGCGCTGTCCACCTCCCACAGATGAGAGGGGAGCTTTGCAGTGTCCACACGAGACTCTTTCCAACATAACCCCTGCTAGACAGCTCGCACTACTGCAGAGGTGGCAGCTTGCATTACAAACAGGGAAGAAGCAAATGCCCTCCCAACACTGCGGGGCAGAATGGGAGAGAGGTAAGGGAAGAGAGCCCCTTACAGGAAGTCCAGGGAGCAGTCTTCCAGACAGAGGAAACCGGCTGGGAGCAGGGCTCCTTTACCAGCTGGGCAGCAAGTCCGGGTGCTGGGGACTTTGGGAGGCAGAGATGGGAGTGGAGCTGAATGACAGGGGATCCAGCCCCTGCTTGTCATTCCTCCAGCCTCGCACTCTCTTGGGAAATGACTTGGTGGGAGTTTACCACTGCCTCAGAGCTGGGCACACTGCTGGGGGAAGACAATGGCTTCAGGGTGAGTGGCGTCCCTGAGAGCCAGCGTGGGCCCCTCCACCTAACACCCCCCCAGGGTAACTGCACAGCCCTGGAGGGAACTTCCACAAGCCCAGCTGAGTCTGTTGAGGTTATCATCCCTGCAGAGGTTAAAGGGGGTCAGGAATGCAAGCTCAGGTGGGCAGGATCCTTCTCTGGCTGCCCAGGCCAGTGCTCCTTAAACAGCCATTGCAGTCATCAGGTCCACCATTATGGCTCCACGTGGGCCTGGCTACTTCAGATTTTCTCTTTGTGACACTCGGGCTGCAGCTGAGCTTCCGTCTTAGGGCTTTTGCTGCCTTTTCCCAGAAGCAATTCGAGGACTAAAAACATTAGTGGGTTGTGTTTCTCATGAAACAGAACTCTCTTCTGTTCCTCGAATAACCGTAGAGTTTTATATTAAAAAATGCAATAGGGTCATAATTGTTTTCACTTTCCCTAATTCCTGATCAAAGAGAACTTTATTCTTTTTTAAAAAATAATATCACAGCTTTTTTATTTTTAAAGATTTATTTATTTGAAAGGCAGAGTTACAGAGAGAGAGAAACAAAAAGAGAAAGATCTTCCATCCACTGGCTCACTCCTCAGATGGCTGTGATGGCCTGGGCTGGGCTAGGCTAAAGCCAGGAGCTAGGAGCTTCATGCAGGTCTCCCATGTGGATCCAAGGGCCAAGCACTTAGACCATCCTCCACTGCTTTTCCCAGGAGCATTACCAGGGAGCTGAATTGCAAATGGAGCTGTTCGAACTTGAACTGGTGCCCATATTGGTTGTGGGCATTGCAGGCGGTGGCTTAACCCACTATGCCACAACACCAGCCCCAGAACTTTATTTTTTTTATGTTTTTCACAGGTCTTTTAAGATTTTTATTTATTAGAGAGGTAGAGTTACAGAGAGAGGGAAAGACAGAAAGGTCTTCCATCCACTGGTTCACTCCCTAAATGGCCGCAAAGGCTGGAGCTGTGCTTATTCTTCCAGGTCTCCCACATGGGTGGAGGGTCCCAAGTACTTGCACCATTTTCTACTGCTTTTTCACACCATTAAGAGACCTGGATTGGAAGAGGAGCAGTTGGGAATTGAACCGGTGCCTATATAGGATGCTGGGGCCACAGGCGGAGGCTTAGCCTACTATATGTCACAGTACCGGCCCTAGAACTTTAAACTATTTATTCTTGGGGCTGGCATAGTGGCACAGCATGTCATGCTGTTTTCCTGCAACACTGGCATCCCATATCCCACCCTTTCAAGTCCTGATGCTCTGCAGGTGTGGATGAAACAGGAGTTAACTGCATTTGGGAACTGGGACCAACTTTCTCAATGGGCTACACATAAATGTGGCATATTCTTCCTTCATTGTCAACCTCATGGTAACTTAGATGAAGGCAATTCTCTCAGAAGCAGACTCCTCTGAGAAAAGGCCCACGAGGGCCAGGAGACACACCTTCCTGACCTTCTGCCTGTCTGGCTCCTTCACTCACCAAGGGGGCAGACTGCACTGGTCCTAGATGCCACACCCTGAGCGTCTGCAGTGCAGGGTGGCAAGGCTAGACAGGATGCTTCCACTCAGCGCGCTTGCTAGTGAGCAGGAAGCTGTTTACTTTTGTCTCTGGTACACTCTGCTATGATCCTAACTGGAGGCCACAGGACATGCACCCTGTTTGCAGAATTAAGTGGATGTTACTACACGAATGGGAGTACTTTGAAAAGTTGAGTTAAAAGAAGCTTGTCTTGGTATCAAAACTTTTGAAATTTAGACTCTTCCCAAAGTTCCAGGAAAATGCATATTCTGGAAAAACTGCATAGGTAAAAATTTTGTGAAGAGAGGAAGTGTGCCTCCCAGGGTGTGCATCAACAGGAAGCTGGATTGGGAGCAGAGCTGGGACTGAAACAGCACTCCCATGTGAGATACAGGTGTCCCAAGTGGTATCTTAACTGCAATGCCAAATGCCTGCCCTTGACTCCCAATTTCCTTGCACCAAGATCAACTTCAGTTTTAATTCATTTTCTGGATCTTTTCAAAGCCCACTGTTTCCTGGACTTCCCCCTGTGAAACACCCCCTGAACCCTCTGCTTTTCATTTGTCCCCTACTAGCAGGGACCACTGTTTCACTCAGCACTTGCTCATGTCAGGTTAAGTTGCAGTCACATGGCTTACTCTTCAAATCCATGCTACTAACTAGCCCCATTTTCCACGGTATATGTGTTTTATAACTAACCAGTTCTAAAACCAGATGCTGTGCAAGTGTCCTTCCATCTTCTCAGGTCTGCGTACTCCCGCAGCACATGCTTCAGGTGCTGACTATACACCTCAAGCCTGTCTACCAGCCCAGGAGTAAGTGGTTCACTTTGTTTCAGATAAGGAGCTTGCCAATGGCCCAGAGCGAGTTAGGGGTGGGGTGGGCAGGGAGTGAACCCAGGTTAACAAGGCTTCCACTCTCACAGTTGACCTTGAGAGCCATTTCATCCTACATGGATGCCAAGCTTAGGTCAGCAAGGGGGCAAAAGTCCCTGGTGACTGAGTTCAGTGTACAGAACCAGCATTCACAGTGAAGTCCAAGTCCTCCCCTGACAGGGACAAAGTGCCCTGTCATTATTGGCTGAGATCCAGATGAAGTTACCTAGTTTACTTGGGGGCCATATCATTTGTAGATAAAGCATCTTCAAACACCAGAATCAGAGTTTGCATAAGCCAGTTTGCTTTTGGGACAACCTGCAACAAAATGGTGTTGGAAGGCTGGTACTGTGGCACAGTGTGTAAAGCCATCAGCTGTCATGCCAGCATCCCATATGGGAGCCAGTTTGAGTCTTGTCTGCTCCATTTTTGATCCAGCTCCCTGCTAATGTGCCTGGGAAAAGCAGCAGAGGATGGCTCAGGTACTTAGGCCCCCACACCCACATGGGAGACCTGGAAGAAGCTCCTGGCTTAAGCCTGGCCCAGCCCTGGCTGTTGTAGCCATTTGGGGAGTGAAGCAGCAGATGGGAAGATCTCTGTCTCTTCCTCTCTGTAATTCTACCTTTCAAATAAATCTGAGAAAAACAAAAATGAAACAATCTATGTTTTGGTTTAGTAACAGAAATTAGGGAGCAATGACAGCTAACACTCAATGTACCTTTTTTTTTTCTTTTTAATTTTTGACAGGCAGAGTGGACAGTGAGAGAGAGAGAGAAAGGTCTTCCTTTTGCCGTTGGTTCACCCTCTAATGGCCGCCGCGGCCGCTGCATTGCGCTAATCTGAAGCCAGGAGCCAGGTGCTTCTCCTGGTCTCCCATGCAGGTGCAGGGCCCAAGGACTTGGGCCATCCTCCACTGCACTCCCAGGCCATAGCAGAGAGCTGGCCTGGAAGAGGGGCAACCGGGACAGAATCCGGCGCCCCAACCAGGACTAGAACCAGGTGTGCCGGTGCTGCAAGGCGGAGGATTAGCCTATTGAGCCACGGCGCCGGCCTCAATGTACCCTTTAAATCTGTGAAGTGTGTGAAGAACTAAGGCATAAGGAGGGAATCCATTTGATCCTGCGGGGCAATGGTTTGAATGGCGGTCAGCAAACAGCCAGCCTGGTCTGTAAATTGTCAGAGGAACACAGCTACGCCTTGGGTTAAGTATCAGCCATAGCGCACAAAGCTGAGTGACGGACGCCAGGGCTGACACAGCCCACGGTTCTAACTGTCCAGTCCTTTATGGAACAGGTTGTTCCAGGCCTACATCGGGACCGCAGGATCAAGTTGTCAAGCTGCATTTCAAAACTCACATCGTCTATCCATTTGTTCCAAACCCGTGGGCAAGCAGAGTAACTCAGTTCTGATCCACAGCACATGGCGTGATTCTTGGTTTCCATCACAATCTGGATGCCAGTTAGAGGACAGGTGTGCAGGTCAACCACAACCACGGAGGAACACATTTCAGAATTCTATTCTGCTGCCTCAACTGGAATTCTGAAAAACTAGTTTTTGTTATCACATAAAAATCATACTGTACCACTTTTGAATGGATTTTGAAGTGAATAATTTAGCTTCAAAACGTTTGTAGTCATTCAGTTATGACGCGTGAAGCTCTCATACTGTCCACGATGCACTGCAGGATAACACCTGCGAGTCACGGGGGGGGGGGCAGTCTAGTCCCCCCTGCCCCCACTCCATCACAGAAGTTCCAGCTGCTGGAACTATGCACCTTCTGCAACGGTGCTACCGCGCTGCAGCGCTGACCATCTGTGGCTGTGGGCTACTTCCTCCTTTGTGCCAAAGCGCAGTGCGAGGGGCAACGCGATTTCTATGAAACAAGACTGACGCAACGAGACTCCTCGGCAGAATGAAGCAGTGCAAATCAAGCCAAACTCACGGCCAGCTCCAGGGAGGCAACCACATCAGAATACGGCGCTGGCAGGCTGGGAACGACTTCCCTCCATCTCTTAGGACACTGAGTGCATCAAGGTTTATTTGCTCAGGGACTTACTGATGTTAGTCAAGCTGCAACTCCAGAGTTAGATAAAACGACCTCATTACAGAAGTGTCAGATCAGCTTTAAGAGTTTTACTTTACAGCATTAAAGAAACTCCAAATTGAGTTTTGCTAAAACTCTGTTAACACTTGTGCGTGTAACTTTGTTACAAAATTCCCAGACTATGTAAGAGCCACACACATTTATTTCTCCCTCCGCAAACAGTTTGGGTTCACAAACAATATCATCACCTGATGACATGCAAGGTCACTAAATCTAGTCCAAAAGTTAAGGAATAAAACCATGAATTTCCATCTTGCATAGACAGAATGAGGTATTGTGAAATGCTTCTCCAGGTAATCTCAGTGAATTATTAGTTCATGGAACGACATCTTAGTGTTGAACCCTGGATTTTGGGATCATGTCACATTTACCTTCTCTATTAACTCGATTCAACTCCAGTCACTCCTCTGCTTTCCTGCTTCTGCCCAGGACTTATCAGTCCACATGTGACTGATGTGCACACACCGGAGTGCTTCTTGCACAGATCTGAGACCCTGGCTACAGGTACCTCTCATTACCCCATCCGTGTTTAAACCTGAAGGCAGGAGGTTCTTGCTCCCACACTGATTAGCATACTAAGTTCTCCAGAAAAGCTGTCGTATGAGCAGACTGCCAGCTCAGCTCGGGCAGGCCTACCACTTTTTTCATTTCTCTTCTCCACGGGTAGTAACAATTTCAGTGGAAAACAAAGCCTGTGTTCCAGCAGTTGATTGCCACCAGTACACAAAGACAGGCTTTCCAGCCTCTTTTCTCTAGGCCTCAGTAGCAAGGGGTTGCTTTGACACACTTTTACTCCAGGTCCCCTTTTGCTCCCACAGGAATACAGGGTATAAAGTAGCTGCAAACATTCCCACACCTCACGTGGGTCCCACAGGTCCCCACGGACACGACTGTGTACTGATGTCACTCATGGCTCATTCTGCCAGACATGGAGGCCTCATGTGAAGGGTATTTGCTCACAAGTGAACCATCAAATGCAATCCACTCTATTTTCTATTCCATTCCAGATTTAGTTAAAAAAAGTAATACGAATCATTTAAAGAAAAAAATCTTTAATTTTAAATTCTGACCTATGCATAAAATTCATTTTTATATCACGGTTAAATTTAGTACAAACTATAAAAATGTTAACACTGAAATGTTCAACAGAAATCTAGTAAGATCCCTTAGAAAAAATGTTTAAGGAAACAACAGCAAGTCATTTACTGCTATGAGGTTAATACATAAAGAAAAACACACACACATTTTACTGAAATTTTCAGTAAGTAACATCAGCCATAACACATCATAAAATTCAAAGTTTAAAGGTTGTGTGTGGCTCTAAAGCAATTACAATTTGCAATGAAAAATCTAAGCCAATCTTTTTTATTTAACCAGAACAATTCTAGTTAAAACAACTATCGGTGGAAAAATTTGCAGACCTTGAAAAGGATACCAATTGGAACGGAACAGGGTGTTATCATAACTTAGCTTAAGTCAAAGCAGAAGATGAGGAAAACCAGATGCTTTTAACTTTTAAGTTTGAATTGTACAAGGAAACATGAGTGGGGGAGGGAACCACTCAGGGCCATAGTACTAATTTAAAAAAATACTAGATCATTCTTATATTTAAAAACATTAAATGAATCAAAGCCAGACAGTACTGAATTTTTACACAGTTGCTTTTGTGTTTCAACTTTGTTTATTGAGGAGTGAATGAGAGACTACTGCCAGACATGCCAACGACACTTCACATTCAAGGGCTGGAAGCTGAACAGCCTCCACACTGAATCACTGCATTAAGTCTTTTGGGAAAAAGAACCAAAAGTGGCATCAAAAGACAATCTCATGCTTGCTGTTTGTCACTTAGGTTTTTTTTTTTTCTTTCAACTTTTGGGTCTACTGGTTTGCTAGGTAGGTTTCTTTCTACCCTACCAAAGGATTCACTCTTCAATTAATAGGACGAACACCAAGTGTAGAGCAATTGGTTTTAACACATCTACACTGAGTAACTGATCTTAAAGCTCTTTTTTCTTACATGTCCTTATGTCTAATGAGAAAAATTAATTCTTTCCTTTTCCTTTCACATGGGTGGGTTACACCAATAGAAAAATACTCTGCAGTGCTACCGTAGGGCTTACAGGGACTCTTCAGTGGCCTGAGAGAAATCCACGGAAACTCCACTGGGCAACACAGGGGCTGCTCTTGCTGCTGCGGCTCTCCAGGAGAATGGCCTACACACAACACTACCGCTCTCGTTTGCTCAAAAACAAAACAAAGAAACCTAAACAAAAGGGTAAACGTTTATTTGGAGTTAGTTTTCCGGTGGGTGATATGGAGGCCCGTCAGGCAGAGTTCAGGAGCTCCTGGATGGCTGCCTGCTGCTCGGGACTGAGCTGTGCTATGCACTCAGCCCACAGTCCTCCAGAAGTCTAGGGAAAAACAAACATGTTCACAGGTTCAGAGAGTGAAACGGTCCCTTGGAAGGTTTTTATTAATCATTACAGACATACTGTAACAATGCCAAAATACCAGAGTTTAATGAATGTCATGGTAAAATCAAGAAATCTGCCTGTTTCTTTAAAGCTCAGTTCATTGGTAGTTAAGCTTTCTTCATTTTTGCACTGATAGAACTACACTAGAAGATGCCAACTTAAAGTCACCTTTACATATGAATTGAGGGAGTAAAAACAATTTAAATAACATTTTAGTAGTTGACAATTTATCAGGAAAAAAGTTTTATTCCCCCTTTCCCAATCAGCTTACCTGTACTTGGCGAACTACATTAGCCAAACGTTTGGCACAAGGATCTTCATGTTTAATTGCCTCATGCATTTCTCCCTCTGCAATAATACTGAATATTTTGGGCAGATTGGTATTGTTTGGGCCAAGAACGATTGGGTGATTACTGACAAAAGAAAAGAAAACCTTTATAAATGAAACATGTAGGGAGAAACCATTGAAGTTTTTATACTTTACGATGTCCTTCTCTTATCACTGCATTTTGCTTTAAGGTCTTTGTAAAATGATTTTGTGTTCACTAAAAATCAACTGCCTTTTAAATTTTAAATTTCGGAGGTTATCAAACCAGCTACTTTTACTTAATATCTCCTTAGTTTCTTCCTTTGTAAATCAGAAAGAATTCCTGGCTCATCTGTCTGGATTAAGTGCCAAGGATTGAATGCATGAAGTACTTTATAAAACATGATGTTACCAAGGACAACAATTAGCACAAATTTTATTTGCTATTGCAAAATTATTTGTACAATTAGTCCGATGTTCAGATATATGGGCATTTCATGAATAAACTGGGAAATAAATTCCAGGCAGGTTTAATGGAATAAAATATTAACAGCGAATTAAGTAGAATTCTTGTCTTTCTTAAGAGAATTTTTGAGCAGTCATTTCCAAAGCAGACAATCAGTCAGCATGATTAAAAACTGGCTGCATCAGGTCCATAGGAGGAGCAGGCGAACAGTGTGAACTGCAGGACGGCTGTTATTCCTTAATGACACATTCAGCAGAAGAGAACACACACCCAACATAAGGATTTACGTGAACCTGAACTTAAACAGGTAAGAAAGGACAGCCTGTGGGCCTACTGCTATAAATTCCATTGGGTCTAGCCCTTGGATTTATTTATGAACAGTAAAAACAGCAGTTAATAGTGACAGAGCCAGGTATGACTAATATTTAGAAAAACAGGGATTTAGAAAAATACCAGGGAGTATGCTTTTGTGGTTTCTATGGCCTCCATGTTGTTACAACTCTTAGATACGCTTAAGGGCACACAACAGCACTTATAATAATGCCAGATCCTTCATCTTCATGGCCTGCCTGGTACACAGTACTTCCCTTATCCCACTGACTCTTGAACCCAGAGAGAAGCAGAACTTTAGTGTCAAATGATGTTACTAGCAGTGTATTTTGATCTCATCCTATAACAAATGTAGTGGGTGGCAGAACATCAGACAATAACCTTAAAACATTATCTGCTAAAAATAATGTCCCTAGGCTGGTGCCATGGCTCACTTGGCTAATCCTCCACCTGTGGTGCCGGTACCCCGGGTTCTAGTCCTGGTTGGGGCGCCGGGTACTAGTCCTGGTTGCTCCTCTTCCAGTCCAGCTCTCTACTGTGGCCTGGGAGAGCAGCGGAGGATGGCCCAAGTGCTAGTGTTTGGGTTCCTGGACCCGCATGGGAGACTGGGAGGAAGTACCCAGCTCCTGGTTTCAGATCGGAGCAGCGCCGGCTGTAGCGGCCATTAGGGAAGTGAACCGACGGAAGGAAAACCTTTCTCTCTGTCTCTCTCTCACTGTCTATAACTCTCTCTCTGTCTCTCTCTCTCACTGTCTGGCAAAAAAAAAAAAAAAAAAAGTCCCTAGAATCTGCATTTTATCCCAAAAAGAACAACTCAAAATTAAGTCTTATACAAATGTAATCTCAATTATGGTTTCTTAACATGATTTATAAAGACAGCATTACTATAAAACCATACAAATGAAGGTGTGCACAGACTGTGGGGTTAACTGAACCTCAGGAGATCCACATGAGGGTTCGTGGGGGAGTAAGGAAGCCTTGCTTTGTGTCAAGGGGAAGGGAATAGGGTCAGTCTGTGCTCTGTTATACCTTTCAATCAGGTCACACAAGTAATTGAAAGTCTGAACAGCTTCTTCTTTATCTTCATGTAGTGGAAGCCAAGACAACCAGTGTGGTAGGACCTCTTCAACGTTTACACAGTCAGGCTTAAACTTCATGATTTTCCCCACTGCTGAGATGCAGTTCTCAGTGGCATTGACATTTTCTTTGGTCTTAGAATCTGCAGACTGAATAACTCTTACAAGCAGTGGAAGGGCTTCTGAAGTAAGCATTTGAAAAAAAAAAAAGGTCAGTTAAAACTTTATATTTTCATGTAAATGAACTGGCTTTTTTGTATAGTTACTAATCATGGTGATCAGTATTAAAGTGTCGGTCAATAAACCTCATTTAGGTATTTTGAAAAACATGCATGGGCAGCAGCACCATTACTCCCGCTGCCTTAAGAACCCAAGAGGTGAGCGACCTCCACATACACTGCTGACCCCTGGAGGGGACTGAGCTTTCAAAGCAGCCTAACCATATTCCCCAGTAAGTTTTAAACAAACATCCTGTTCCAAGGCTGTGGGGTATGCCCTCAGCCCAAAGGAAATACCTTAGAAGGTGGAGGTGCGGAAAACTTTGATTCTCCTCATTTTATTTCCACTTCTATGGGAATAATAAGTTCCTAAGTGCAACAGATAAGGTGTTTGGAAAAGGGGGAAGGGAACAAAGCAGAAACAGGCGGACAATGTTGGGGGGGTGTTACAGAGAATGAGGTATGGAGAAAAGGTTGTCTGGAAGGAATGTTATCAAACAAAACAAAGTACCTGTACAAAAAGGGCGGTAGTTATCACCACCGTACTGTGCCATGACTCCCAGGCCATATGCGGCTGCTTGCCGGACTTCCGGGCTATTGTCACATACGTATTGGAGCATTGGCCTTAAGAAATATTCTGCGTACTTAAATGAGGCTGGACTACAGTGCTCGATAACATCATCAAAGATGCACAATCCCCACTGTCTGTCTGGCCATGGCCGATGTGGACACTGCAAAAGAAAATCTCTTCTAATACTGCAATACTAGTATAAGCAGGGAGCCCAAAGAAATCAATGCTCATTGTAGACTAGATGCTTCACTGTTACTCCTGATACAGGCAAGGAAAAAAGAAAACACAGTAACAGGAACAACCACTTCTTGAGACTAACATTATTCAAATTAACATACAGATCTAATGAAATTTAGGTTTTAAAGACTTGTGCAGTTTATTATACAACTCAAGAAATTGATACTACCAGATACCAAGAACTGAGAGTGGTAGCAATGTATATAAATTTACTATGTGAAACAGAAAATGGTAATACTGTATTTAAAAAGTATAATAAAGTCTGTGAATATTTTAACTTTATAGCATTGATTCAATATGCCAAGTCATGTGTGCTTAATCTTATAAAGTCTATAAAGCACTAAAAAAAAAAAAAAAAAAAAAAAAAAAAAAAATCCTATATCTACGATCCATGACTGCTGGCCATAACTGAATTTTCCACGGCCCACTGAAAAAAATACAATCACTGTTTCCATTTATTAATTTAGCAGGGCATAGATAATCTGATATAATGGAAAATCACTTGTAAACCTGCAGAATATAATTATAATTGGCCCATGGAAAATCTTCACTAGCAATATTCAAGCATATATTGAAAGCAAATAGGCAGGGCAATACAGCAACCCTGAAATATTTAAGATACCCAATGGAAGCTATAACTTCTGAGACCCATTTTAATGCAAAGTGTGAAATTTCATGCTTGAATAAAATGAAAGACTTGTATGTCAACTACTCAAAATAACCACTAGGGAGTTATCACTTACAATTAGGTTGACAATTAATGGGAGCAGCTGTTCAAACCATGGTAACACCTTTTCCTTGTAGCTGCTGAATATTGAATGTAAAATATCTGACACTTTAGTCAGGATATAAACATCATTATCATCCTAAAAAAAAAAAAACACATCCATATGGATTAAAAAATTCTATTATCAACAGAAGCATTTATAAAAGTGTTAAGAGAGGCAGACAAATCGAACTTCTCATTCCTGTCTTAAGGGCTTATCAAAAACCTAAAGACTGAAGTAGTAATCTTAAGATTGGGTGTCATGCCTCTCACCTGCCTCTGGAAAGGCAAGTGTGTGGCACATACTGTACTGACCGAAAAGAATTCCCTTGGAAAACACTCAAGATAATTGAAAAACTTCTACCTTCTGGAGCAGAAGGGTTTTTACTTTACCATTACTATTTTTGTTTTCAGCAGCATTTTCCCCTGGACAGGAGACTGAGGCCTCGTGGCTAGTGGCAATTTGGGCCTAGTAGTATAGTAGTAGGGGAGCATCTGCAGGGATCTGGGAGGACCCGACCATGTCAGCACTGGCCTGCCGGGGACCACAGGCCACTGATGCTGGATGTGACCCATGCTCCAAACATGTTGGATGGTGCCAAGTGTTTTGATGAAGACAGAACCAAGTTGAAATAAGGAAGGCCCAGAGTATCAACAATGTGACTTTGTGCAATCATTTAACACTGGAGTTTGAGGTCATTCACTCTTAAAATGCTTTTGAATGCACCAAAAGATACAAAGGTGGTTGTTAACAACGTGTAAAAGGTAACTTGGGCAAATTCCAAGTCTGAGGTGCAAAGGAGTGTAACAAAATGCAGAGAACAAAAAGACAAATTACTTATTTTACAAATTAGTAAATGAAATGGATCTTCCTTCTAAAGATCACTAATAATTACATCAGAGGACAGGTCAGATAATTAGGAAATGAAGCATTTAAAACTCTCTAAGATGCAGATGCTCATGCACACTAAGTTCTGAAGGGGATAGTTTACCTCATCTTGCAGTGACTCTTCAACCTGCTCATCATAATCTTCATCTTGTCTTTTAACTAAAACACACCCAAATAAATGTTTTAAAGGATTGCCAACATTGGTGAAGGATCACATTCAGAAATAAAAGCATGGAAAACTTACCTTGCCGCAGTTCTTGATTTTTAAAATGTTCTTCAAGTTTTGCTTTCAATATCCCTCCCAGTTCTTCAAAGTGTTCATTATTAAGGCATCCATCTCCCATTACTTCAATGCACTAATGAGGCAAAGGAAAAAAAGCAACCCAAAGGGGTTCCGAGAACAGAGTTAAACTTCATTAGGAGTCAACAGGGGGCCAGACTTGTGGCACAGTGGATTAAGCCGCCTTTTACAACACCTGCATCCCATAAAGAAAAGACCCTTTCGCTCCCAACTGCTCCACTTCCAATCAAGCTCCGTGCTAATGAGCCTTAGAAAGTGCAGCAGATGGCCCAAGTACCTGGGTCCCTGACATTTACACAGGAGACTACTGAATTGGAGTTTGTGGCTCCTGGCTTTGGCCTGGTGCAGAGCTGCCCACTGCAGCCGTTTGGGGAGTGAATCCGCAGATGGAAGATATGTTTTTTCTTCCCTGTCACTCTTTCAAACAAAATGGGAATATTTTAAAGATTTATTTATTTATTTTAAAGTCAGAGATATACAGAGAGGAGAAACAAGAGAACAGAGGTCTTCCATCTGCTGGTTCACTCCCCAAATAGCTGCAATGGCCGGAGCTTCTTCCATGTCTCCCACACGAGGGCAGGGACCCGAGGACTGGGGCCATTTTCCACTGCTTTTCCAGGCTGTAGCCGGGAGCTGAATTGGAAGTGCAGCAGCTGGGACTCAAATGATGCTCATATGAGATACTGGAACTGCAGGTGGCAGCTTTACCCAATATGCCACAGCACCGGCCTCAAAATATGCATTTTTTTTTTTTTTTTGACAGGCAGAGTGGACAGAGAGAGAGAGAGAGAGAGGAAGGTCTTCCTTTTCCGTTGGTTCACCCTCCAATGTCCGCTGCGGCCGGCGCACCGCACTGATCCGAAGCCAGGAGCCCGGTGCTTCCCCTGGTCTCCCGTGTGGGTGCAGAGCCCAAGGACTTGTACCATCCTCCACTGCACTCCAGGCCACAGCAGAGAGCTGGACAGGAAAAGGAGCAACCAGGACAGAATCTGGCACCCAGACCCGGACTAGAACCCGGTATACCGGCACCGCAGGCGGAGGATTAGCCTAGTGAGCCGCGGCGCCGGCCAAAATATGCATTTTTAAAGTCCCAGGTGGTCTACTTTCAATCCAGCTCCCTGCTGATGCGCCTGGAAAAGTAGCAGAGGATGGCCCATGTAGTTGGGCCCCTGCACCCACGTGGGGGACACAGAAGAGGCTCCTGGCTTTGAATCAGCTCAACTTTGGCGACTGCAGCCCTTTGGGGAGTGAATCAATGGATAGAAGCTCTCTTTGTCTCTCTCCAACTCTGCCTTTCAAATAAATGAAAATAATCTTAAATAAAAAAAAAAGCACTGAAGGGTGAATCTGTAGAGGCAATGATAATGGTCAAAAGAATGGAAGCATATATTCTTTGGAAAAAGAAATTGTGAGTGCAGGAATATGAGGACAAATGAACATAGGTAAGAACCCTAACACAGGGAAAAACCCTAAAACTCAGCAAGGAGCAAACAGAGCTGTATGCCATGAGGGTGACAGGTGGGTATGGAGAGAAGAGTGACTTAAAAACCAGTTGTTAGGGGCCGGTGCTGTGGTATAGTGGGTAAAGCTGCTGCCTGCAGTGCTGGCATCCCATATGGGTGCTGGTTCTAGTCCCGGCTGCTCCACTTCCGAGTCAGCTCTCTGCTATTGCCTGGGAAAGCAGTGGAGGAAGACCCAACTCCTTGAGTCCTTGCACACGCATGGGAGACCCAGAGGAAGCTCCTGGCTCAGATCAGCACAGCTCTGGCCATTGCAGCCAATTGGGGAGTGAACCAGTGGATGGAAGACCTCTCTCTCTCTGCCTCTCCTTCTGTGTAACTCTGACTTTCAAATAAATAATAACACTGTTAATGCCGGGAAAGGAGAATGAACAAGGAGGAAAAGAATAAAGACTAGAATACACAAGTGAGGATATTTCAACAGCACAAATAAGAGATGAGATGGGCAATGAGGAAAAAAGTAAACTGGATTTAGGAGAAGGGATAATCACCCAGGAGCGAGACTTGACATGTAACTGACACTGCGGATTATCAGGTAAATGATGGTAGAAACTAATCCAGATTGGCACAGAGGCTGGTGCTGTGGTGCACTGGGTTACAGCATCAGCCTGCAGTGCCAACATCCCATTATGGCTGCTGGTTCAAGTCCCAGCTGCTCCACTTCATGATCCAACTCCCAGCTAATGTGCCTGGGAAAGCAGCCAGTGAAGGATGGCTTTGGTCTGGCCTAGCCCCGGTCAGAGGCCATTTGGGGAGTGAACCAGCAGATGGAAGACCTCTCTATCTCCACTTCTGTTAGTCTATCTTTCAAAAACAAATTTAAAAAAATGACTGGCATAGAGAGTCTGCTTCCATGCCTTTGTCCCAATTACTTCCTCCACCTAATCCCCTCTTCCAGGGTGAATTTACTCTTTAGTTTATGTCTTCTCTTAAACAAAAATATGACAACACCAAAAAATTTAAACAACTATCTTCAGTACAAAAGAAAAAATTTGTGTTATAGCACATAAAGAAATCTACCTTGCCCTACAACTCATTAAGCAAGATTAATACTTATGAAATACAATCTTCTACATATTTTCTAAGAAAAACATTTACCTTTGCAAATGAATGCATTATTTCTGAAAGAACATCTGAATCTGGTTCTGTGCCAATGGCCTTGATGAGGGCGTCACACATAAAATGCCACATCTGTGTGAGATACTCAGGACCCCGGACTCTTGCACACTCCAGGAGAAGGGGCATGGATTCTGCTGCTGCCACACGAACACGTTTGACTGTTAAGGAAACGCAATCACTAGGGAGCCTCAAAAGATGATTTTATCACTTGGCTTGCTCACTGAGTTAATAGAAGCGCTAGGCAACTTCTGTTGAGCTAAGACACCTACCCAAGAGTTTGTGTTAAATATAAAGTATATATAAATGTCTTCTTGCCCGACAATATACTTTCCACCTGTCACCTACACCAGCAGGAATGAGTCCAGTGGCAGAGAGAAGGGCCTCCTGTTGCTCTTCCGTAACCAACACAGAATGTCTTCAAGGGACTGGAGTTGTGGTACAGCAGGTTAAACCACTGCTTGCATGCCAGCACCCCATAATGGAGTGCTGGTCCAAGTCCTGGCTGCTCCGTCTCCAACTGAGCTTCTAATAATGTACCTGGGACGCAGTGGATGGTGGCTCAAGTACCTTGGCCACTGTCACTCATGAGGGAGACCAGGATGAGGATGGCATGCCTGGCTCCTGGCTTCCAGCTGACTGCTGCAGCATTTGGGGGAGTGAACCAACAGATGGAAAAGGGAAGATCTTTCTCACTGTCATTCTTCCTTTCAAATAAAGAAATCTTAGTTCCCAAACTTTTGTTGGTTTTCAATAAAGATTAAGGTGCTTCTCCCTATCACCATTTATAAATTAGGCCCTCAAGGAAGCACTCCTGCTCTGCTTCATGGTGTGTCCCTGTTGGCCGAAGCTGGCTTCACGAAGGCCATGAAGACAGGATGCTGTAAGAGGAACTCCAGAGCTTTTGAGTCAGGTACACCTGGGCTTGGGCCAGCTCTACCACTCCTTGGGGCTATGGCAGTTTTACCCACCCATGAGGTTGTGTCTGGGTGTAAGGGCATAAAAATATACCTATAGATACTAGAACACACAGATCTTCCAGGAGGTACTTCTCTGCAAAGGTGCTATCCCATTTGAAATACAGGATTATCTCTGTTATAGGCAGTCAAGTACTAGACCCACTATGAAACAGTAATCAAAGAAAGGTTGAAGTAAACTATACATACAACTGCAAACATCCGCTGGTAAAATGTCAACACTTAAAATCCTCAAGTGCACCATAGAAATCTGTCCACTAGAGGACAGGTAACATTTTCCTTTTAGTGTTTGTAGACAAGGTGAAGCAAAGGCACACACAGAATTCAGGGTCTGGAACCGCAGTGCCAGAACAAAATACTCCACTCAACACAAAGTCTAATACCTAAAGAAGCTACAATTTTGCGAAATCTAGACATGTTTTACGGTCAACAATTATGGGAGGGCAGGTGTTTGGCACAGCGGGTAAGACGTCCACATCCCACACGGGAGTGTCTGGGCTCAATGCTTGGTTTTGCTCCTGACCGCAGCCCCCTGGCTAACGCACATCTTCAGCAGCAGCACCAGTGGCTCCTGTATGAGTTCTCGTCACTCAAGTGGGAGACCCAGAATTAGTTCCCTGGCCACTGTGGGCACTGGCGAATGAACCAGCAAATGGGAGCTTTTTTGTCTCTAACATAATAAACCAACAAAAATATTTTAAAAGTTGCAGGATATCATCATGGAAATAAAATTTCAGTAAAGGGACCATCAGCTTGACAACCTGTTCGGTGTATTCCACAAAACCTTCCTTTAACTCCTTAGCATAGCAAACCTGAAAGTATTGAGGAAGAGAGGAAAAATAAAGATTCATGTTAGTTTTTATTAACAGCAAAGCCATAAGACTCTTTATCTTAACTACATTTAAAGTACATGCAGGACTGTCAAATTAGTCCTCCAATTAGAGATTTTTTTAAATGAAAAGGGACATGAAATGTCTGTACAATATATTGTCAAAGACTGGAATTGGTTTTACTTTATTTCTTGAATGTAGAATTTAGCAAAATATATCATTTACTAAAGGAAAAACAGTTTTAAGATTAAAAAAAGCCCTAAAAACTTCAATTAATAAAGTATATCACTTTTATATATCTGCAACGAACAGGCATAGAAACATGCTACATTTGTATTTGCTCTCCAGTTGAGAGGAAAAAAAGGATATCATAAAAATTAAAAATGCTTACAAATTATAGGCATTAAAATGAAAGGGAAGAATAACTACAAGAAATACACTTTTCAATGAATTAGAGAATACAGTAACATATTATTAGGCAAAATAAAGTTTAAAGCATTTTCATTTAGCTTTAGTTAACTATTAAATTTATAATAAACCATCATTTCTTAAGCCTAACTCTTAAAAAATTGAATTCTTCCACTCTGCAACACATGTTCACAGAGAAAAAGAAAGTTGGAAGGCAGTGTGAAACACATACACATCCCTCCATTATACCATAACAGATAATGACTGTTAAAACATTTACATTTTCAGGGCCAGTACTGTGGCCCATTAGGTTAAGCCTATGCCTGTGATGCCAGCATCCCACAAGAGTGCTGGTAACAGCCTGGGAAAGCAGTAGAAGATGGCCAAGTGCTTGTGACCCCTGTACCCACGTGGGAGACTTGGAAAAAGCTCCTGGTTTCGCAATGGCCCAGCTCTGGACGTTGTAGCCATTTAGGGAATGAACAAGCAGATGGAAGACCTCCTTCTCTTTCTGTAACTCTACCTCTCAAATAAATAAAATCTTAAAAAAATTTACTTTTTCCTACCATGTATATTTTTTTACACAACTAAAATCATACCCATTTTGCTTTATTTTTAATTCCATGCTCAGATTTCTGTTCATTCATTCAAGAAATACTCCTTAGCCATCTACTATAGAGCAAGCAGAAAACACACACAGGTCCTTCCCTCACACAGCTTCTAGTTAAACCCTTTGCAAGGTGCTGTGATTTACCAATCATTTTCCTATGAACAAGTTTCAGGTTCTCCACTGTTCTTGGTCACTAAAAAACAGCATGGACAACAAAAGGCTGCATCCATAAAATTAAGATGTAAATCCAGAAGTGGCAATGTTGGGTCCTACATTTGACTTTTCAAAGTATAAATTCCAGTGCCAGCGCCATGGCACAGCAGATTAAAGTCATGGCCTACAGTGCCGGCATCCCATATGGGACCTGGTTCCAATCCTAGCTTCTCCAATTCCAGTCCAGCTACCTGCCAACTGCCTGGGAAAGCAGCTGAGGATAACCCAAATGACTGGGCCCCTATACCAATGTGGGAGACCCGGAAGAAGCTCCTGGCTCCTGGTTTCAGTCTTACCCAGCACCAGCCATTATGGCCATTTGGGGAGTGAACTAGCAGATCTCTCTCTGTAACTGCCTTCCAAATAAATAAATTTTTTTTTAAAAAAAGGGTAAGTATATTTCTGGCTCTTCAAAATGATTTCTTTAGCCATTATTAAAATCACTCCCAAGAAATGTATATAAATGAATTATGAGAGAATATAAAAGTTCAGTGCAAATTATGATCTCTCACCAACATCTGGCAAGCAGTAGATTTTTCTTCTAGTCCTGCAGTTTTTATACCAAAACTCTGTTGATCTCCAAGATTCACAAATTCCCAACCATCATCATCACTCATATTCTCCATGTCTTGTGCTATAAGCAGGAAAGAAAATTACATATATAGAGAATACAATAGCAAAGAGAGGAATATTACAACTGACACATCTTTGGGAAGACACCTACTATCTAGAAGGGCTACTTCAGGCTTAATCGAAGCTGTCTTCATTAAGGGCCCCATCACCACGGGAAGGTACTGCTGGAATTCTTTTCCCAGGATTTTGCACATTCTGGCCCACGCTGAGATCATGTAAGAGATCTGGGGAAAAATTCAAAGTTCAAATAGATTTTAAAACAATGGGAGAATAAGACATGATGAAGAAAGCTATTTTCCAACTTCACAAAGAGTATTTTATTGGTATATCCACAGCACTGAAGTAATAATGTTCAGAACCAACAATGAAACCTCTGTGAACACTGTATATACTAGGATACGGATAGCAGGTGAGGCAAAAAAAACAAACAAAAAACAACCAGGACTGTGCCTGTTTTAAGTAGTTTTCCTCCTACCATCACATCAAGTTCGACACTAATTTGTTCTAACTTTTGTATCTGACGTTGTACCCCTATTGTCTGGTACTCCACTCATGAATTATTAGAATCAAGCAAACAGAATATCCCATCCCTTCCTATTGGCTGTCGTAGTTTTCTGTGGGAAGTGGCCTGGTCCCACTGTGTTTACAGACTTAATCACCGCAATTTGCCCAGAGAGAATCTGCTTCTAATTCAGGATCCCTATTACCCAGAAAATGCTTTTTACCCTCCGCCACCCCAGATATCTACCTATCCATGTTTTATTGTGTGTTCACATACACACTCCCCAACTCTTTTTAAAAATAAGGTCCATTCATTCCAAAAACATGTTCCATGTTTTCTACTTGCAAGGCATTCTACAATTTGCTGATACAAAGGTAAACAGCAGGCAGAGTCCTTACAGATTACAGTCCCCTAAGTCTCTGTGGTGTCAGCAGCTTGAAAGATATTCACCCGACCTTTATCTCTCTGTATACATAAAGATATACATATGACATTTTTCAAAGAAAGCAAAAAAAAAAGTTTCTTTGTAAAACGGTAATTTTCTTATCTAAGTTATGGGAAACAATGACAGTGTGACAGTGTAAAGTCAAAATTTAATTTATTGAGTGCATTGCTATGCGTTATACACTGTGAACAGCATTAGGATGACAGACATCTAACCACTACTGAGACTGAGCCAATTAGGAAAATAAGTAGGAATCATCCGGGTATGTGACAGGAGAGGGATGCAGCACTCAAAGGGCCAAGGGAGACCCGAATGAGGACAGTTAAGTGGTTGGATTGATGAAACCTGGATTTAGGAGAGGTCTGGAAGCCACAAGCACCCAGAAGAAACCTGAAGCTATCAGTGTGGACAACACTGCTCCCAGAGAGTAAGAAGGTGAGAACGATGAGGAGAGCCCTCAAGAGCATCAAAACTTGAGCAAGAGCCCAAGGCAGTGGGAGCAGTTCACAGGAAGCTGAGAGAAAATGATTCCAGAAGGAAAACCGGCGAGGATGTCTCTGAAATCAGTGGTTGATAAAAGCTCAAGAAATCTACCACTACATATTTTTAAGTACACTTAACCTTGTGCTGCCCACAATTTATTAATGGATCGAGGCCAATGCATCTTTAAGACTACTTACCTGAGGATCATCATCTTCCATATCGTTGAAGTCTGTCTGGGTCTTTAACAACAGCTGCATAACATCTGATGCATCTTGCATAAACTAGAGGAAAATAGGTAGAAAAAGCAACAACAGTATTATCAGGGTACAGAGCACCTAAATTTTGTTTCTGTGCAGTGAAAAACTTACAAAGATAAGTTAATATTGATGTTGGTTTTGGAGGTGGCATGAGACGAGATTCCCTGCTGACAGTTTTGAGGGTCAGAAAGTGAGGAGTCAATGACAGGAACTCTCCTTGGGTCAGTTTGGGAACTCTGAGAGGCCTGCTGAAAACACGCTGGCCAATGGTTCTTGCTATTGTGCACACAGATTTCCCTTTTAGGACACTTAATGCTCTTTGCATCAACAGGAAAGCAAATGGCATTTTCCCAAACGTGTTTAAGAAGAACTACTTATGGATACTGAACTCTACACATCTTGCATAAGACAGACTGTATCTGTGGTAAAGAAAGGAGGATGTAGTGAGACCATAAATGAGTTGAGAAATCTCAATATTAACAATGGAAAAACGGAGACTCGGGGCTGGTGCTGTGGCACGGCGGGTTAAAGCCCTGGCCTGAAGTGTCGGCATCCCATATGGGTGCCGGTTCTAGTCCCAGCTGCTCCTCTTCCAATCCAGCTCTCTGCTATGGCCTGGGAAAGCAGTAGAGGATGGCCCAAATCCTTGGACCCCTGCACCCACGTGGGTGACCTGGAAGCTCCTGGCTCCTGGCTCTGGATCGGTGCAGCTCTGGCCGTTGCGGCCACTGGGGAGTGAACCAGTGGATGGAAGACCTCTCTCTGTAATTCTTTCAAATAAATACAAATAAAAAATCTAAAAACAAAACAAAACAAAACCCAAAGCACACACACAAAAAAACCGGAGACAACAATTTGCTTCCACATAAAGTGGGAGTAATGTGAAAGGACAGCAGGAGGAAGGGAGACGGGGGAAACCCCTCTGGTGCCCTAACACCCCCATGGCCGGAACATGCACAGTAATAACGACGACACAAATCGCTTACCTTTTCCTTCCCAACAGCCAGACCAATCAGGCTGATGCATTCAATCGTTTTCCCTCTCAGAAGTCTGAGCTCCTTTTGAACTGCATTTTCAACAATGTGCTTCAGCGATGGCATAAATAAGTCATAGTACGGGACAAATTTTTCTTCTGCAGTATCTGCAACTGATGCAATGGACGTCACAACTTGTTCCAAAACTAACTTTGTGCCTTTCTGAATCAACTAGAAGGAAGAAACATACAAAAAAATTACTTAAAATGATAAACCAGAAAACAATTTTTTTGAGTAAGGCGAAGTTTTATTTAATTCAGAAACCTCCTGTTGCAGCAGCGAGGGGGGCACCAAGAAAGGCAGACCCCAGAAATACTTCTGTAAGCATTCATGTTGAACTATTGGGAAACCCACTTGCTTCCCTTAATACAACACCCCTTACTCATTTCTGCTTTATCTCAAAAGCACAACTAGTCCTGAACTATAGATCTTGATTCTTCTTATTACTGACTGAATTACAGACCTGACAAAGTTATGACTCCAGATGTCTTCATTCCCCAAATCCATCCTCAGCAGAGCTCTTCATCTCGTATCACAAACTATCACACCTCATCATCCTACTCCATTCTCTGCTTCTTAACATCTATTCCATGGCTGACCCCCAAGCAGTGTTTTTCCTCCTGTACTGGGCCACCCTCTCTTGGTGCAAATCCTGCCCACAAATATTATCTTCCTCCAACCCAGCTCAGCACCTCCTTCCTGAAATCTTTAAAATACCCACACACCGCCCAAGAGACTACTTTCACACTGAAGCCCTGTACCCAAACCTATGTGTGAGGTCATGTTGGATCCATCCATTCCTGATTTAACAACTGACCCATTCACCTTCAACCTGGGTCCACCTGTCTTCAGACACATGTGTGTTTCCTTTATCACAATCTTTTTGTGTTGCCATCTGATATTGAACCCTTGGGCCTGTTTGAAAGTCCTTTTTCCTTGGTTTCTGAGACATTACATTTCTTGTTTTCTTCTTTGCTCTCTGACCAGTCACTATGGTTTGTGAACTGTTTGTTACTAGTCCATAATGAGTTAAACACAGGAACTGAGACTGTTTACAAACTCCTGTAACAATTTGACAGTAAGTTTATGTCTGTTGAAACCAATAGTGAGAAAAAGGAGGCTTTTATTCTGTACATGTCCTTAATATTCATTTTTATAGCAGCAATCTGTTCTCATTGTTTGACAACAAACTGGGCCTTAACCCTTGCTTTCCTATCCACATCTCTCCTCACACATTGTTGTAGTAAAATCCTTCAACTATTTGCAGGTTGCATCTCTTTCTTAAGCTGTAATTATAAGCCATCTTCTATTTGGATAGTTAGCCCTTATTTTAAAATTCAACATATTCAAAGCAAAATGCATACTGTTTCTTATATTCTATTTCCGTCGCTTTGATGAGATGATCACATCTTACTTCTTTCATCTTTTGCAATTCAAATTGGCAGAAAGAAACTGCTAACACTTACTATGAAATGCCTTAGAATTACCTCTTTCCCCCAATTTCCATTATCATCATCCAAGCTCCCTGGACAATGATCCAACATAATGGACTTACCTTAAAGCTTCCTTTTTTGTTTATGCCTTACAATGCTACCACACTGGTTACCTATAATTATTTGAAGTTTTTATCTTTTGCAGTTCCTGTACTGGCCCATGCTTGGTCAAGCCTGAATTATTCTACTCAGAAAAGCTTGGACTGACCACCTTAAACTTTATATTCTTTATGACCTTGCTCAAAATCTCTTTTCCTCTAGGTCTCACCTATCAAATTAGCCCAAATTAATCTCTAAAGAGGAGCATGAAGATCTTAAAACTAACCTCTTGAAGTTTAAGGACCATAATGGAATGCAGATGTTTCACCAAGTTATCTAGGTAGGGAATAAGCAGCGCCTTGGGACAATCTTCAGTGAAATTAATGAGTGCTGCAGCTGCGTGGGCCTGTACCCGCTGGTTGCCTTGGTCTTCCATCGTCTGCAGCAGAGCGGCAATCACCTGGCAAACAACATCAAGTAAGCATGCATCTGCAATTCACATCCTTCCACTGGCGCTGGATTTCAGGGTCTGAGGACTTGTCACTCACCTTCTCATGAAATTTCTTTTGGAAACCAGGTGCAAAATCGGTGGCCATCTGTCCCACAGCATTGCAGGCTGCATACCTTACTCTAGGGTGCTGGAACAGGTTTCTTTTTATTAGTACAGGCCATAGGTACCCACGTGAAACCAGGGCAGTAGTTGTAAATAAAATATCTACTGGTACTTACAGGATCCTGAAGGAAAAGTAAAACAAAATTCACAATCTCGTTTAGAATTCCTTCCATCTGCTGGTGACAACCTTCACCAATGGCAGACAAAGCCATCAGTCCCGCATGCCGATATTTCCAGTCAGCTACAAAAGAGAATTATACGTGAAGAAATAGCAACTAGACAGTATAAACAAGCTATTCTGGTAGTAAGAAGTGCAAAAAAGCTGTTCTTACTTGGAAAAAACTCAAAACTTTTATGTACTTATTACCAACAGAAAGAGTGTGCCTAGTTGGCTTATTTCACTGTAAGAGTAGTTTCATTCCCAAGCCTAAATGAAAACAGGGAAGCAAAGAACTTACCAGCATTTATTCTTCCTACTTAAAACTTTACCTGCAAGATTTATTATAAGCAATAAATGCTTGGGTTTTGAGTCACATACTATGTTCATCAAAAACAGACTGAGTCCTATAGTCACACTTTAGGAAAAAAAAAAAGTCTGGGGCCAGGGTTGTAGCTTAGTGGAAAAAGCCACCTGTTGGGGCCAGCGCCGTGGTTCACTTGGTTAATCCTCTGCCTATCGCTTCTCGGCCTTTTGGCTAAGATCAAGTGTAATCCTCTGCCTGCAGTGCCGGCATCCCATATGGGCACCGGGTTCTAGTTTCGGTTGCTCCTCTTCCAGTCCAGCTCTCTGCTGTGGCCCAGGAAGGCAGTGGAGGATGGCCCAACTGCTTGGGCCCCTGCACCCGCATGGAAGACCAGGAGGAAGCATCTGGTTCCTGGCTTCGGATCGGCACAGAACGCTGGCCCTAGTGGCCATTTGGGGGGTGAACCAATGGAAGAAGACCTTTCTCTCTGTCCCTTTCTGTCTGTCTCTCTCTCTCACTAACTGTCAAATAAATACAAAAAATTAATTAAAAAAAGAAAAAGCCACTTGTAATACCGGCAACCCATATGAGCACTGGTTCATGTCCTAGCTGCTTCACTTCTGAACCAGCCCCCTGCTAATGGCCTGGGAAAGCAGTGGAGGGTGACCCAAGTGCACTCATAGAGACCCAGAAGAAGCCCCTGTCTCCTGGCTTCAGCCTGGTCCAGGCCCAGGCCATTGGGGCCATTCAGGAAGTGAACCAACAAATGCCAAAAGTCATATACTTAAAAAAAATCTATGATGCATATGTAAAGCCTTCTAGTGAATTGTATTAGTTGAATTTTTAATTACAAATCACAACCACATTCCCAACAACCTCATTTGAAGAGTAATGTCAATCAAAGAAGAAACAGTGATTGCTGGTTGGACTTTTGTGCCATCTCCTAATGTCTCTGGGCTTCATTTCATCTTAAAATTGAAAAGCCAGGGTTTTTGCAACTCTTACAAGTCAAGCAGTCTGGTTCTATCCCTTTAGAAAAAGATGCTCAAAAAAGTTTAGGGGTGGAAAGAGAAAACTATCCAAGATCCAGATGTGAAAGTTAGGCTGCTCATAGTGATATGATAAATTCCTGAGTAAAGGCTTACACGTGTCTATATGTATATGTGTAGTCACATTTTGAAAAACCACAGTACAGCAGTATGCATGTATGAGGTCACAGCAAAGTCTCAGAGAAGTGTTCACAGCAGTCCCCTCTCAATACAATCAAGGGGCTTATAATTTATACACTTTAATATTTTAACATTTTTACATCAGATTTGTAACTAAAATAAAATTATGTAATAATCTTTGGTACCACCATCCTCTTCTGCTCTTCCAGAAGCATTAGCAGGGAGCTGGATCGGAAGTGCAGCAGCTGGGACTTGAACCATATGGGATGAAGGCATTGCAGGTGGTGGTTTAACCTGCTTCGCCACAATGCCAGCCCTGTTTTTTTCTTATAATAGATTTATTCAGGAGCCGATGCTGTGCTGTTGCGGGTAAACCTGCTGCCTCTCTGCAATGGCCTGGGAAAGCAGTAGGGGTTGCAGGTACTTGGGCCTCTGCACCCATGTGGGAGACCTGGAGGAAGCTCCTGGCTCTGGCTTCGAATTGGCCCAGCTCCAGCTGTTGCGGCCATTTAGGAAGTGAACCAGCAGATTTCTCTCGTTCTCTGCCTCTGTCTCTCTGTAACTCTGCCTTTCAAATAAATAAACAATTCTTAAAAAAAAAAAAAAAAAAGATTGATTCAAGGAAAATTATATGAATCAAACATGCTAATATTCATAAACATTCAACTAATGATATCTTATTTAAACTTAAGTCAAACTCAAGTCTAAATATTTCTTATTAGGAAGTAAATCTGTAAAGCTCCATTAGGTTTTCTATCCATTGAAGCTAATTCTTTGGAAGGAAAAATCAAGTATCTTTGGCAGTGAGGAAAAACATTCTTTTTAGCGTAAGACTAAAAGGTTCCAAAGATGACTAAATAGAATTTTATCAGGAGAATGTAAGAATTAAGTTAAATATAAATCATAAAATGCCAAAGACAATTTTAAAATAGTCTAAGTAATGGTTAGAGTTTAAGATTTAGAAAGCAGCATTTTGCTATTCTAGCATTTGCAGGACAGCTTACGATTTTGAAGCATTTGCATGATGTGTTCTTTAATCATCGGTAGAACGAGCTTCCCACCGAGTCCGCAAGCCATTCGGTCTAACGCACTTTCACCAGCAACTGCGTTGCTAAACAAAGGAACAAAGTAACACAGTCAACATATCTAAAATACACAAGGAATTACAGTGTACATATTTCTCAACATGTTATTAAACTAGCACTGAGAGAAAAATCAAGAAGTCTTTAAAAAATATACATTTTTCTAGCCGGTGCCGTGGTTCACTAGGCTAATCCTCCGCCTTGTGGCGCCGGCACACCGGGTTCTAGTCCCGGTCGGGGTGCCGGATTCTGTCCCGGTTGCCCCTCTTCCAGGCCAGCTCTCTGCTGTGGCCCAGGAGTGCAGTGGAGGATGGCCCAAGTCCTTGGGCCCTGCATCCCATGGGAGACCAGGATAAGTACCTGGCTCCTGCCATCGGATCAGCACGGTGCGCCGGCCACAGTGCGCTGGCCGCGGCGGCCGTTTGAGGGTGAACCAATGGCAAAGGAAGACCTTTCTCTCTGTCTCTCTCTCTCACTGTCCACTCTGCCTGTCAAAAAAAAAATAATATATATATATATATATACACATTTTTCTTTAAAATTCATTCATTTTTAAAGGTGGAATCACAGATAGACCAAGATCCTTCTTGCACTGGCTCACTCCTAGAACGCCTGTAACAGCCACAATTGGGGCAGGTTGAAGCTAAAATCCAGAGATCCCATTCAGGTCTCCCTTCTAAGTGGCAGGAGCCCAAGTACTTGTGCCATCATCTGTTGTTTCCTGAGATGTGCACTAGCAGGAAGCTGGACTGCAAGCAGAGGAGGGACCCCATCCCAGCCACTCAAATATGCACTGCAGGTGTCAAGTACCACTGACAACACCAGCCACTATCTTTTCAACATGGTGTTCAAGTTACATTTTTTTTTTTTTTTACAAAGGGGGCACACAGAGGCCAGCATTGTGGCACAGCAGGTTAAGCTGCTGCCCGCAGCACTGGCATCCCATATGGGCACGATCTGGAGACCCGGCTGTGGCTCCACTTCTGACCCCAGGTCCCTGCTAACAGTCTGGGAAGCAGCAGATGATGGCCCAAGTGCTTGGGCCCCTGTCACCCACATGTGGCACCCAGATGAAGCTCCTGGCTTTTGGCTTTGGCCTGGCCTATCCCTGGCCATTATGGCCATTTGTGAAGTGAACAAGCTGATGGAAGATTTCTCTCAGAAATAAAAGCAGAGTGTTGGAGGGAGCCTGTGTATCTCATTTCCTAGAAAAAATATCCTTCAAACTACGTTGTGTGCAGAACACAGAAAATTGGAAGGGGTAAGGGAAGGTATATGATTTTCCCCTTTCACAGTGAGCTAGCTCATTCACCTTAAAGCAGTGCCAACTGCACTGCCAAAAAGCAAGCAAAGATGAAACTCAAAGATGAAAACTACTGCTTTCACTGGAAACTGAAGTGCTATGGGCACAAAGCATTTGTACATTTATTTTGACTTGGAAATGGAAGAATAGATTTGCCATGGGCACAATATTTAACTCTTTTGAGGACAAATATAGATGAAGAAGTAAATGACTTCCTAATAGGTTTTTAGGCCTAAAAATCTGATCTCAAAATACATTTACACCCTAAGAAAATCTTACTCATCTAAATCCAGAAAAAGTAGTTTCTTAAGTTGAGTACGTTTAAGAGTTGTTTCCAGGACAATTTAAAGGACAGGTAAATGAGCCAAAGAAAGGAAACATCGCCTAACTCCCATCTTCTCTTCAGCCCAGTGGAGGAATATTTCAAAATACCACCAAAGCCAAAAGTCAATCATTTTAAATAAAAGGATCAGGTCTCAAAAATGTAGCACAGAGTCAAATGTCTCTAATTTTGATCCTTGTCAGCCTGCTGGTGTATACGGACTAGCAGACCTTCAGGGAAATAATTTCACTGGTGTGTAAGGAAGGCTGGGATGAGCAAGAGAAATGGGCTTTCACCTCAGGTCATCAGTGGCCCAAGGAGCCTCACACAAAGCAATCGACCTTTACTTAGAGTCTAAAACATAACTCTGCGACTACTGAAAAAAAGTCAATTCAAGTAAAAGCTCTGAAGTGCTGCATTTCATATACATTCAAGGGGCTACCTGAATGCACTACAGCACGATGAATAGACTCGATGTCAGTTAGCTTTTCTATCAGAATCTGCATCTATGGGAGCTCCCTAAGGCAAAATAACTAAGTAGCATAGTAATTAGCACTGCTAGTCACCCAGTGTACAAATCTTGTCACCACTGCATCTTCTCTAGCGTGTAATGGGCAGATACAGACAGGGTTCAGAGAATTCTGCTAGAACACTGTTCTAACTCAAGTTGATGCATATAAAAGCTTCTTTATAGCCAATGTAAAAGATAAGCTGAAACTTAAGAAAGTATGTAAAAAATTTAAAGGATAAAAGTTACTGTATTTGCTGTATTTCAAGTCTTAAGTTCTTTAAAATAAAGATAACTTCCTTGTTTCATGTATTATCTATTTACTATTAGTTTATGAATGCTCAGTAAATGCATATAAATTTTATTAGCAGAAGTTATTCATTAAAAATATCACTTATAAAATATGACAAAGAAAAGGCACTGGTGTTGTGGCATAGTGGCTTCAGCTGCTGCTGTGACAACCAGCATCCCATATCAGAGTGCATGTTCAAGTCCTGGCAGCTGTTTCTGATCCAGCTTCCTGCTAATGTGCCTGGGAAGGCAGCAGATGTTGACCTGGAAGCCTGCCACCCACGTGGGAGACCTGGATGGAGTTCCAGGCTCTGGGCTTCAGACTGGCCCAGAACTGGCTATTGTGGCTATTGAGGGGATTGAACAATCGGATGCAAGATCTTGCTTTCTTTCTCCCTCTGTCACTCTTTCAAGTAAATAATTCTTAAAAAAGTCACAGAATTGTATACAACACAAAGCCTCCCATATTCCAAACTGAAACTCAGCTTTCAAATCACAATGGTGAAAAGCTGGTCCTTGTAGTCCTGAAGCTCTTACTGCCCACCTTAGGCACACACTAGTACCTGAAACACTGCCACACAGTAGTAGCAGGTGTGGGGTTACCTGTCAAAGTCATCATCTTCTAGTTCATCAGCATTCGCCCAGTCCTCATCCTCTTCCAGATCAACCATCATTGCTAACATCTGGGGAACTAAATTAAGTAATTATTTCATACCTGTCAATATCATCAAGTTATAAACAAGAATTTTAAATATACAACACTTTGCCTTTGAGAGAGTGAGACAAAACCCTAGAGTGAGCCCTCCATATCTGCGGGTTCACATCCTAGAATTCAATCAATCCATGATGGAAATTACTCGGGAAAAAACTATGCTGACCATGCACAGACTCGTTTTCCTTTTCCTACTCCCTAAATAATTTAACACCTATATAGATTATAGATAGCTTTTACATTGTATTAGGTATTGTAATCTAGAGATGATTTAAAGCATACAGGAGTTAGGTTACATGCAAATACTATGTATGTCATTTTATATAAAGGACTTGAGCCTCGGAGAATTTTAATATTCTGGTGGTGGCAGTGGGGGTAGTTTCCCCAAGGGTTTCAAGGAAGGACTGTGCTTGCCTGTGCCCCTAAAATATAGTCTGTTAAATTTTAACCTTTTGCTATAATTGCTTTAATCTCATTTAAAGGGGAAAAAAAACACCTAACAGTAAAGAGCAAAACAGTTCTGTTAGCTTCCCAAATCCCACTGTTACTTTCTCCCTCCCTACCAGATAGACACCACCACAAAATGAATGTTTATCATTCCCTAAATGTTTTTACACTTGAACTATAAATTTCTGTATTCTCACACATGAATCCAGTCTGTACCTTTGGCAATTTGCATTTTTCTTCAACACACATGGACTTCACTAATTACTTCATAGCTTTCTGGAACATAAACACACTACCCACTGTTCTGTTCATGAACACTTCAGTCCTGAAATACCGTGGCCCAACTTTTTTCTCCTCTTGCTTATGTTTTCATGAAATTCCTACGCGGCTCCCTGACAGGTGTGAGTCTGGACATTAATCATTACAAGGATCTTCAATATTACCAAGAATCACCAAACTGCTCTCTACTGCTCCTCATAATCTACATTCCTACGGGAAATTTAGGAGGGCTGCCTTAGGTCATAACAAGAAGTGACCAGCAGCTCCACACCTTTCATCAACACTTGATACTGCCGAAGTTTCTGACAACTTGTATCCACTATTACTCTTGTTTTGAGACCTCTATTCACAGCCTTTGTCTATTTTCTAGGTATCAAAACTTTGTTTACTGTATGCATTGCAATTATTTTTACCTAGTTTGTAGCTTAATCTCTTAATTTCGTTTCTGGTGTATTTAGCCGTCCAAAAAATGTTTAGTTTTGCAAATTTAGCAAAATCTGTATATATGGTTTATGATTCAGTCTTAAAAATTTTCTACCATTAAGCTTTACTTGTGAAGTGTACTCACAATTATTAATTTTTATTAATTATTAATTTTTATAGGATATCTGAGGTTGGAATGTGTTTTTCTACATAGAAATAACTAGCTGTCCCAATAACCCTTCACAAATCAGTTTTTCAAGTTGGCTTTGTTTCCATGAGAGTGGGATCTGTTCTATCCACCTACAACCCAACAAATTCTAAATTCTCATAACTGATAGGGCAATAGCTCCACCTTGTTCATCCAAATTGCTTTAGCTACTCCAGGCCCTATGTTCCATCACAGATTTTCAGTATCAAATCTGTCACGATCAATCCCTACTGGGACTTTGACTGAAATGTACTGAATTTATAGAGTGATCTGAGGGAAACTTAGCTCCTCCATTAGTTTTTCAATATACTATTCAGTTTCTTCCATAAAGGTCTTAGACATCTTTGGACTTATTCCCACAAATTACACACTGTGTCTATCACAAGATTTTTTTTTCCTGGTAAAATTTTCAAGTGATCATTACTAGTATACAGGAACACTAATTTTTACGTGCTCATATCTAATAGCCTTGCTAAATCCTTTGATCTTGTCTAACAATTTATCTGTTGATTTTTTTTTTCTTTAAATAGACAACCACAGAGCTTACAAGTAAGCACTAATTTTTGTTTGAATTCCTCTACTCATTTTTGTCTCTGGATGCATTGTCTGGGACCACCAGTAGAGTGTTAGTAGGAATACTTTTCTTATTCCTGAGTTTAATGGGAAAGTTTCTAAAATTCCAGGCACCCCTCTCAGTTTAAGTTATAAGTACCACTACGAAGTAAAACTGGTAAAGTATTTAAGTACGCGAAGAAATGGTTAGGACGTAACAGGACCATGCTACTTCCAGCACAGTGAGACTTCACAGTCCTGGCGCAGCACACCAATCACTAAGTTTCTCCTGCGGAAGGTATGCAAGACAAAGCAAGACAGCACAGAGAAGAAAACCCTGGCCGGAGAATTAGATCTGTGTTCTAAACCCACCCTTACTGGAATGCACCACAATTCCATTATCTCGGTTTTCAGTTTTTCACCAGGTAGCTACAGATTACCTCAGAATTATTTTTGATTCTATTAACTTTGCTCAATATTTAACGTGTGATAGAACACAATCTCAATCCACTGAAAATCTCACTTCTAACACCAGGCTTCTGGGCATGTACAAAGTCTTTTAAAAGCAAAGCTGGTGTTGGGTCTTCGCACATATGTATGGAGGTTTACTTCCTCAGACGCATCTGATTCTGAGAAGGTACTTCCATTCTTAACAAAGCCAATAAATTACATAGTCCTTTGTGAATTTACCCAAGTCTCATCTCAGTGCATAGAAACTATTTGAAGACCTCTGACTTACTAGTCTGTGCAACAATACTAGTATGCTTCCTTAACATAGCAGCTGCGGTCTCAGACAGGGTCACGATGACTTCCAGTGCAAGCTGGCGCTGCATATTGTTGAGGCTAGTGTCTCCACACAGCTGCAAAGAAGACATATTTGTGTACATTTAATAACGTAGATTTTTCTCTAAAAATAATACACAGAACACTTAACTAAAGTATTTACCTTTAGACTTAGCTGTAGAGTTGCTTCCAAGTGAGGACGTAAATACTTTGGAACGGTATCTGCAATCTCAACGAGGGATTTTAGCACTGAATCATCATTCTGGTAGCACGAGTCGTTTACAGCCTAGAAAAGAGAAAACCAAGGTGTTTAAGACTCACTTTATAATGCCTTGATGGCCAATATATTCCTCAGAGACAGAGGAGAAATATTACTATTTTTCACCAAATAATTCAGCAATCTACACTATGCATTTATTCTACCTACAGCCATGTATACACTTTTCTTTTGATGTTAACTAAAAACATACAAAACAGAATCCCAAGCCAAAACTGAAACCAGTGGAACGATGACAACCACCATACCAAAACGTAAGGCTGTGAAGGAATTCTGTTGTAACCAAAGGCATTCTTTCCCTCTATCCGTGTTGCAGGCCTTTTTTTTTTTTTTTTTTTTTTTAAGATTTATTTATTTATTTGAAAGGTAAAGTAGCAGAGAGAGAGAAAGAGAGATTGATGCTCCATCCTCTGGCTCACTCCCCAAATGGCCACAAGGGCTGGAGCTAGGCTGATTTGAAGTCAGGAGACTCCTCCAGGTATCCCACGTGGGTGCAGGGACCCAAGAACATGGACTATCTTCTACTGCTCTCCCAGGTACATTAGGCAGGTAGCTGGATTGGAAGTGGAGCAGCTGGGACTCCAACCAGGGCTCATATGGGTTGCTGGCACTGCAGGCAGAGGCTTTACCTGCTCCACCACAGCGCTGGCCCCTGCAGATTTTATGATACAGTTGGAGTGTCTAATACTGCCCACTATATTTTTTTCCCTTTCAAAGGTCTATTTATTTATCTGAACGGCAGAATCAGAGGGAGGGAGAGAGAGAGAGAGAGAGAGAGAGGGAGGGAGGGGGAGAGGGGGAGAGAGAGAGAGAGAGAGAGAGAGAGAGAGAGAGGGAGGGAGGGAGGGAGGGGTAGACTGATTCATATCCCAACCACTGGTTTACTCCCCAAATGGTTTCAACTGCCAGGTTTGGGCCAGGTGGAAGCCAGGAGCCAGAACTTCATCCTGGTCTCACACATGAACGGCAGGAGCCAAAGTACCTGAGCCATGACCTGTTGCTTTTTCAGGCACATTAGCAGGAAGCTGGACTGAAAGCCAGAGTGGCTGGTACTTGAATTGGTCCTCTGACGTGGGATGTCGGCATTGCACTGGCACAACACCAGCTCCCTTCTTCCTTTATTAGTGGTAAGCTTGATCACTATGGGATTCAGGATGCATGTTTTATCTAGCAGTGTCTTCCAGAATAACAACTACTAGCAGTCTCGAGCATTTCAACTTACTTTAAAAACCCAGAGGAATAAAAAATCTCTGGGATTAGATTTAAATAGTAATTTGAGATTTTAGATGATGAACAATTAAAATGATAGCACATCACAGTTAACGTTTTATCACAGATCTACAGTATCATCACAGAGTGACAGTAAGGGGAGAGAAGAGCCACTAAATCCTGTTATTAACTTTTTATCACGTGGAAACCAATTTTAGCTCTTCTAAATCCTTTCTAACTCAGTGGTTCTCAAGATATTTCTCGGTTATCATGTGACTGAAAACGGGCAAATGCCAACGACACTAGATGCCCTGTATCTGAGACAAACACTTATAAGTGACTTGTGATCTTCTCAGCATGCATTTCATATGATAACCCATGTTAATGAAAATGGAAAATCTCTCTCAATAATCTGAACCCAAGTCACAAAGTACTTCCTCCGCTGCAAATGTTGCTGCTATGTAAATCAAGGACCTCACAATTTCAGGGAAGCTTGTTAACAGTCTTAGAAGTAACAGCAACTGTGGTGGCAATGACAGCCCTTTATCAGTTCAGCTGTAGCTGCTGCATTTGGGTCATTTAGCAATCACCTACTCTAGCATGCCTTTTACTGTAGTAATGCCTGGAAAAAGCAGGCCACTTTATATTAACTTCTTTTTAGGTCTTCTTTGTATTTACTTATAGCCATAAAATGGCATTTTAAAAAAATCTTGTGGGTACATGAGTTATGTTACCTTTGCATTTAATAAAGTATGTGAGAAGTTACAATATGTGGCAAAAAAGGGAGTTTACATGTTTCACAAGGTTGAGAATCACAACTCCAACCTGCTCGATTTTATTCTAGCAGAAGGTAACATTGATTTATCCTTGGGAACTACTAACACAGTGAATTAACCATAAACTGCTTACTTCATAATGTGAACCGTTAAAAGCCCCATAGTTAACAGCAAGAACTATGCAGCCTGATACATGAATTCAAACTGTGATTCTACCACTTGCTGCAACTATGATCTGGGAAAAGTTTTTGATCTTCTCTTCCTTAACTTCTCTTTACATAAAACAGGCACTAAATCTCAAGGCTATATGGTTTATAGAAGAACCCTATGTAATTCATTCAGTGATAAGCATATGACTATTTATTCTATTTGTATTATAGGAAAATGTATAGCTCTGAATATTAAGAGATTAAAGAAGTTTTTCCAAAGCAATATATGTGTGCTCAGTGGGGACAGAGATGTGCAAGCTTCGTTCATTGCTGTAGCCTGAGTGCCAGCATATGACAAATATTTATGGAATAAATGCACTACAAAACTGATGAGAATTTAAACAAACTCTACAGAATGTAATTATGATTTATTTTATACGGTTTTCTTACCTGTAAGAATCCGGGTAACAAGTCTGCAAAATGTTTGAACAGAGTAACATTATGCTCATTTGCAAGTATAAATGCAGCTGTAGCTCTAGCAGATAATGTCCTGATCTAAAATGCAAAGTAAAAATGGCAAACATGAGACATTTTTTAATCATTAGGAGATTTTTTTTTTTAATCAGTAAAACTAGCATTTGTATTTTAAGGTATATAAGTAAAAATAGTCTAACATACTGATTTCTTTCACAAGTCAGATTATATTACATGCTAATATTAGTGGAATTGAAATTATTTACCAATGGATATTCCTGATCTTGCATACATTGAACTAGCATCCGCTTGATGACGTCTAAATAGTGCTGTTGTTGGTTCCCAAAAATTCCAGGAAAGTTCCTAAAAAATGATTCAAAGCACTCTTTATATTTTATATTATTAAACATCTTACTATTATATCTTAGTAAAACGCGAACTAATGAACATTTTCCTGATTCAAGATTATTCCTTGGTTGATCATCACCACTCCACGCTCTGGCTCTAAGCACTTTCTGTTGGGTGAATGGAAGTGAACATACTAGAGAGGTCAGACAAGGAGGAGAGGTTCTCAGCAGCCCATTTCCAGACCCAAGCTTTGTTCTTATCACCATCTCAGCTGGACACTGAGTTGGACTACAGGATGGGACAAGAATGACTGTGTTTTCTGACCATCTGCTCCTACACTTGGCGTCCCAGGGAATCCAAGTTCTGCTCTACTTTAAATTACGTATGCAATTTGATGAATTTCCCAACCTGGCTTGCTGATACAAACAAGATATAGCTAACAACTAAAGCAGTACCTTATTTAATGTCTAAAATGCATATGATCTTGAAAAGCTGCAAATTCAACATATTAGTCATATCTTATAGGTAACAGAAAACTATTATCTAACACAGTAGGGGTTAAAATAATCACCTAATTCTAAACTTGGCCCATTTGTTTATAAATATGTAGACAAATTGTTGAAGTATCTACAAAGCTGGGTGCTAGTGCTGTGGTGTAGTAGATAAGGCCGCAGGCTTGTGAGGCTGGCATCCCATTTGGGTGCTGGTTTCTATCCTAGCTGCTCCACTTCCAATCCAGCTCCCTGCTAATGGCCTGGGAGAGCAGCAGAAAAAGGCCCCAAGATGTCTCTTGCCACTCATGTGGGAGACCCAGATGAAGCTCCTGGCTTCGGCCTGGCCAGGCCATAGCAACTGTGGCTATCTGGGGAATAAACCAGCGAATGGAAGATCTCTCTCTGTGTCTCCCTCTTTCTTTCTCTGTAACTCATAAATAAATCTTAAAAAAGAAAAACTTTGCCACACAAGGTCCAGAAACATAATGCGAATTCAACAGCATTCTCTTCCCCAAAAATCATTGTTACAGTGTTCTTCTTCAGGGTCTCCTGTGTAGGTGGCAAGGGCCCAAACACTTGGGCCATCTTATGTTGCTTTCTCCAGGCCATTAACACAGAGCTGGATTGGAAGTAGAGCAGACAAAACATGAACCAGTGCCAATATGGGACGCCAGTGTTGCAGGCAGCAAGTTAACCCACTACGCCAACACAAGCTCTTAAAGAGGCCTTTAAGAGTTACAACCGGTAGGCTGGTGCTGTGGTGCAGTGAGTAAAACTGCTGCCTGCAGTGCCAGCATCCCATATGGAAACAAGTTTGAGTCCACTTCCAATCCAGCTCTCTGCTATGGCCTGGGAAAGCAGTAAAAGATGGCTCAAGTCCTTGGGTCCCTGAAGCCACATGGGCAATCCAGAAGAAGCTCCTGGCTTCGAATCATTCCAGGTCTGGCTGTTGCAGCCAGTTGGGGAGTGGACCAGTGGATGGGGGATCTCTCTCTGCCTCTCTGTAACTCTGCCTTTCAAATGAATAAATTTTTAGGGAAAAAAAAAGTTACAACTGGTAGTGTGTTAATCTCCAAACAAAGGGTGAAGAAATCACTCAAAAAAACTTTCAGAATCATAAGTGACAAAAAGAAAATAAGAACTTTTATTACATAAAGAAAGGCTCATAATGTGAAAGTTTTCCCAATTTTGTTTTCAACACGAACCTAAACCTTACCTAAAGGAATTACTCTAAAAAAATGTTTAGTACCAATTTAAAAACTCTTATACATTATTTTTACTTGAGAGAAGGTGTCAGAGTGAACTTCTATCTGCTGGTTCACTCCCTCCCCAACTGGTTGGGAGCTGGAAACTGAATCCCAGTCTCCCATTTGAGTGGCAGAGTCAACCCCGAGACTTCACCTGCTGCCTCGCAGTACGCAGATCAGCAGGAAGCTGGAGCCAGGAACGCAGCAGGGACTTGAACCCAGGCAATCACAGTGGGATGCAAGCACCTCGACCAGTGTCTGAACTGCTAGGTCAAATGCCCATCCCTAAAGGTATTATTTTTATTTTAAATCTGAACAGTTAAACTATGCTAAACCCATTAATTGAAATGTGCTTGGACAGGGGATATTGCACAGACTCAGATCACGGAATTTACCAGAAAATGTGCAGAGCAGCCTCCCGCAGACCCATATTCTGAGAGCTGACTGAGTCGAAAAGGAACTTCAGCCCTTCAGGCCACTGGTTGTTGCCATCCTCATCTAAAAAGTAAAGAAACCTGGGCATAAGGTGCAGAAGGCAAACTTCAGAAGGTTAAAGACAAAATCTTCCGTTTCATAAGCTTCACTCAAAACACGCAGCAATGGAACATGCCACTTGCCTCTGTATTCTAAAAATTCCCGCAAAATTAAGTTCCTAAACCACAAAATGCCATCATAATCTAGTTAAGAACACAACAAAACTGTATATCTGGATCACATGGCCATAGATTTTAACAGTGGTTATTTCTATGGAGTGGCATTTGAAAAGGCAGCATTTGTAATTCTATATAGATATGACTGGTTGGATATACACACTAGTTATATTGTTAATAACTAGGTAAAGAGCCAGGTACTTATCCTGGTCTCCCATGGAGTGCAGGGGCCCAAGCACTTGGGCCATCCTCACTGCTTTCCCAGGCCACAGCAGAGAGCTGGACTGGAAGAGGAGCAACCGGGACTCCGCCGCAGGCAGAAGATTAGCCAAATGAGCCATGGCGCTGGCCCCAAGTAATGATCACTTTCTAAATGGAGCAGGAATCCTATGACCCATAGAGGAGCTTACACTTTACAGATGGTATCCCTATGCTTATTCTCAAATAAGGTTTAAAAATTTTTAATGAAACTTTGTAAATGAGTAACCATAAAAACCCACTGTACTATTTATAAGACTCACTGGTTATACTGTCACAAGGAGTTACAGCCTTTAAAGATGAGTTATAGACTTTTTCTTACTAAAATTTTCCTTGCATTTGAGAACTCTCAACAAATGATAAGTGTGCTGCTTAGGTGACATTAAAAAATAAAACTAAACATCTTAATCTGTCTCTTCAACGTAAAGGTAAGCTTTGAGGGGAACTCAAAGAAATGCTTTAAAAAAATCTACAAGGGGCTGACTGTAGCACAGCAGATTAAGCCAAGGCCTACAGTGCCAGCATCCCATATGGGTGCCGGTTCAAGTCCTGGCTACTCCACTTCCAACCCAGCTCCCTGCTAACACGCCTGGGAAAGCTGCAGGAAGATGACCAAAGTGCTTGGGCCTCTGCACCAACATGGGAGACCCAGAAGTAGCTCCTGGCTTTGGCCCTGGCACAACCCCAGCTGCTTCAGCCATTTTGGGAGTGAACCAGCAGATGGAAGATCTTTCTCTGTCACTCTGCCCCCAAATAAATGAAAAACTTAGAAAATACAACCTGCAAAAAAGCATTCTTGGAAATGTTTCTATTAAGTGATTTCTTCAAGTATTTATTTATTTGAGAAGCAAAGACACAGACAAGGGTTCTTATCTGCTGGTTCACTCTCCAAACACCTACAAGAGCTGGGGTTGGGCCTGCTGAAGATGGGAGTGTGGAACCCAACCTAGGTCTCCCATATGGGGAGGGACCCAATTGCTTGCATCAACACCTCTACCTCCCAGGAAGCTAGAATAAGGAGGAGAGCCAGGGCTTGAACCCAGGCACTCCAATAAGGGATGTGTGAGCCTCAACTCAGCATCTTAACCACTGTGCCCAACCCCTGCCCCTTCAGTGATTCTGAATGAGAAATAACGTCACCTATAAAAATTCACATCTGCATGCTTAAAATCTGAGTACAGAACTTGCTAAGCTACTTAAAATGACTGTCACCATGTACTAAGCACAATCAACAATATTCTCTTATCTACTCCTTATCTTCTTGAGGTATCCTTCTCAACTACTAAAATGTCATCTGAATGAACAGAGTTTGTAAGTATATGTATATGTATGGATCCTATCAAAACAATTTGCGAAGAACATTCAATTGTATTAACATTTCTGGTTGACTGAAAAGGATTTTTATGGTGTGTAAATGTATTTCTTTTTATCTAATTCTTTAAAAATATTTCTGGGCATTTTATAACATACAAGGTAGTAAAGCATTAATAGCATACGTATATAATTTATCAAAATACGTATGTATTATCAAAAGCACCTGGTGCCCACAGAGTTGTACTTCAACTGGCAGGTTGAAGCTAAGAAGTAGGTTATATCATTAAGTAGCCCATGCTCGTAAAACTTTACACACTAAGAAGGAAACATAACTGGTAATTTGCAAGCAAACTACTTTCCCACATAGAATTAAGTACTAATGACATTTCACAAACAGTTGTAACTTATGGCTCCAAAAGCACTCACTCTGAACAAAAGAAATGGTACTCATGTACCCATGAATCAATCTTCCATTGAAAGAAAAAGGAAGGACATAACCACTTTTTCTAAAACCTATGAGGTGGATTTTCATATGTACCTATTAAATTCCTGGCCAGTTCTGCAGCAATATCACAAATTTTCTTCCTCATGCTAGATTGTGTTTCCATCTGTATAATCATCAGTAGTTCACTCTTGATGGCAGTCTGGACCTCAGACGGAAGAGCTGGATAGACTTCATCAAATGCAGAGGACAAAAGACGTCTGAGGAGAACGGCAGCCATTTGTCTCGCCTATAAATAGATAACACTGTTAATAACTTCATGTCTTACTCGAGGAAATATTTCCAACAAACTAGATTCACTGTGCCGTTGACGTATTTCACCACTCTATTTTTATAATCCGTCTCCAAAGCACTTTGCTTGTAAATCAAAGTTAACATCAGGCTACTGTATAGCAAGTGCCACCTACTAAGCATTTTTCCTTGCAGTAGAGGGAAACTCCTAAACACTAGAATTCAAGCAGGAACACGTATCTCCACTATAAGCCTGTCCTTAATTCCTATATGGAATAGTCTTTGGAGGAAAAGCAAATCTTACACCACAAAGCCTAGTGCTCTTTTCCTTCCTGCCAATCCATCTGGTTTTCATTCTATAACAGAAGTGTCTACCACCTAACCTCAGGCTCCCAGCCGGGCCTATCTTGTTATATAACTGCCCTTTCATGAGCACTTTATATAAAAGGCTATGAAATCTATCTTTTCATGCAAACATTGCAAGTTCTCCATACCTTAAAGTGCTCATCAATCTCAATACTTTGTAAATCCCATTTAAAAATCTGAGGAATACATTTAAGTTTGACATTTTCTGTATAAAACAGTAGCTGAGACAACGATCATTCTAAAAATTTATCTTATCAAACCAATAAACCATTGAGAACACCAAACCCTATCTCTCCTGCTCTCAGTTTTTTCCAGATTGTTACTACTCATTATCACTATACTTTGGGACTGTGACCAACAAGAAAAAGTTAGGCTATACAAATAAAATTTGCCATTTTTTTCCTCTATTACTTTTCCCTGGGAAATCTTTATATTGAATAGTTTATGGTAGGTTGCAAAAAATTTTAACAAGTCTAACATATGCTCTATATAAAGAATTCAAAGTGGTTAAAATTTTTATAAAAATGTTTGAAAATAGTGTGCAGCTCTTCTCACACAAATGCTAAAACCTCTGAAGCCACAAATCAAGATGCTGAGGCTAATTCACCACCATCCATTTCTTCACTCAAATTAAAACAGGATTTTATACAGACTTTAAAAAAATAAAACATAGGGGCCGGCGCTATGGTGTAGTAGGTTAGACCTCCACCTGCGGCACTGGCATCCCACGTGGGTGCTGGTTCGTGTCTTGGCTACCCTTCTTCCAATCCAGCTCTTTGCTTTTGGCCTGGGAAAGCAGAGGAAAACTGCCCAGGTGCTTGGCCCCTGCATCCACATGGGAGACTCGAAGGAAACTCCTGGCTCCTGACTTTGGATAGGCCAAACTTGTCATTGTGGTCATTTAGGGAATGAACCAGCTGACAGAGGCTCTTTGCCTCTCCCTGTATCTGTAACTCTGCCTCTCATGTAAATAAATACATCTTTTAAAAAATTAAAACAAATAAAAAGCCTTTTATAATCTATTTTAAAACTCTGTAGCATTTGTATAATGTTTTATATGTGCTATAAGGGGATAACAAACTCCCAATATTCGCAGACAAGAAGTCAGGAGAAACACTATGTAAAAGTTAGGTCTGATTTAATTTCCATCAAGTATTAGCAAAAGCATTTGCTTACAATGCAATTATTAGCAAAGAAACTTTACCAACTATAAATGAAATGTTTCCTAGGTAGAGAAGCTCTTTAGACTTCAGTATTTTGACATTTTCTCCAAAGTAAAGATATTCTTTGACACTCAATATTTATGAAGACACTGCTTTATAAGGAAGAAAAAAATAAAATTAGCTGCTAATTATATAGGACAGCAGTAAACTACAAAACTTGGGAATAATACTGATTTATCAGAAAAAAGAGAATTCTTAAAATCCATCCAAATATGAATTTGGGACAGCAGGTAATTCGCTAAAATCCCTTGTTAAAAACAAAGATTTATTCAATTATTTCAAAGTCAGAGTGACACACAGCTCTTCCATCCGCTGGTTCACTCCTCAGGTGGCTGCAACTGCCAGGGCTGGGCCAGACTGAAGCCAAGAGCCAGGAGTCTCCCACATGAGTGGCAGGGGCTCAAACCCTTGAGGCCTCTTCTGCTGCTTTCCCCAGGCCATTAGCAGGCAGCTGGCAACTACATGGGATGCTGATGTCACAGGTAGCAGCTTTATCCACTACACCACAATGCTGGCCGCTAAAATCCATTTTTAAAGAATTCTAGAATGTGTTTTTGAGCACATCTTCAGCACATATGCTTCAACCAGAGAAGGCTCAAAGCATACATTTAAGACAGATATAAATGTATTTTTTCAAAACATCTGGTAACATTGAAATGCTGAAAGAATTTCCTCCTTTAGAATGAACTATGTCAATAAACATAATTTTTATAGCTGCAGAAATCATTTAAAACTTATTTATAAAACCATTAACTTCATCTACTTTGAACTTATCATCTTCTAAGAAAATTCTCATTTTTAGTACAGGAACTCCTACATAGCTTTTAGCAAACAGCAAGTTCCAAGTTCTAGCAACGTCTCTGCAGTGAACAACAATTCTGATTCTCCATCCTGACCCTCCTCTAACGTCCCCAGACTCAGGCAGTACCTCCTCCGCAGCGGCTGTATTTCTGATGGCTTGTAAGAGGAATGTGATCTTTGACTGGCCCGGGATATTTTCATAGGTTTCCTATAGGAAAAAGAAAATTGAAGGTTACAGTTTGTCAGAAAACGAAATGAAAAGTGGCAAGGATCAATGCACGGGAATGTGAGAAGTCCTTTAATCTAGGCCTGCTGTGAACCCATGACTGCTCTAGATAGAGTGGGAAAACGAGGATGTGCAAGGCTTTAGTTATCAAGTTCCATTCTACCCACCTCTCCTCCATCAATATTTGGTATGTGTATTCATGTTTTCCCCATGCATAGTTCCTAGCTAATAAAACTCCAGGCCTGAGAAGGGCCAAACAAACTGTCAGATGTAGTCTAAGCTACTATGGTACAAATACGGGCCCATCAAGTATCAGAAAAAGGGAAAGCATTCGAATTCTTCAAGCTGCATTTTCTTTCAAGCAAGGAATTATACAAACACCGTATTAGGTACACAGATAAATGAATATGGAGAGGAGAAATCCGGCCAGGAGACTTTAATATCATTTCTAGACCTATTAGCTAAAAGTTGTGTGACTCAGGATATGTTTCTCCTTTTCTGTTAATAATGTAAAATCAGGACAAAACAACAATAGAAAGTTGATATTAAGAGACTGTCAAAATGAACAAAAAAACAAGACACACTGCATGTTGTCTACCAAAGTTTAAGAAAAACAGACTCATGTGCCACTCTTAAGAATGGCAGTCTTGGGGCCAGCGCTGTGGCGCAGCGGGTTAAAGCCCTGGCTTGAGGTGCCAGCATCCCATGTGGGCGCCGGTTCTGGTCCTGGCTACTCCTCTTCCGATCCAGCTCTCTGCTATGGCCTGGGAAAGCAGGAGAAGACGGCCCTAGTCCTTGGGCCCCTGCACCCATGTGGGAGAGCTGTAAGAAGCTCCTGGGTCCCTTCTTTGGATCTGTGTTGCTCCGGCTGTTGCTGCCATCTGGGGAGTGAACCAGCGGATGGAAGACCTCTCTCACTCTCTTTACCTCTCTCTGTAGCCCTGACTTTCAAATAAATAAATTAAATCTTAAAAAAAAAAAAAAAAAAAAAAAAAAAAAAAAAAAAAAAGGAATGGCAGTCTTGGCTGGCGCCGGAGATTAATAGGCTAATCTTCCCACCTAGCGGCGCCGGCACACGGGGTTCTAGTCCCGGTCGGGGCACCGGATTCTGTCCCGGTCGCCCCTCTTCCAGGCCAGCTCTCTGCTGTGGCCAGGGAGTGCAGTGGAGGATGGCCCAAGTGCTTGGGCCCTGTACCCATGGGAGACCAGGAGAAGCACCTGGCTCCTGCCATCGGATCAGCGCGGTGCGCCGGCTGCAGCACGCCAACCACGGCGGCCATTGGAGGGTGAACCAACGGCAAAGGAAGGCCCTTCTCTCTGTCGCTCTCTCTCTCACTGTCCACTCTGCCTGTCAAAAAAAAAAAAAAAAAAGTCTTCAAGGTTTCAGAGGTGGAATTTCTGACTCTGCAGGGCAGCTGACCGTGCAGGTAGGCTGTATTCTGTAACCCTGCACTGTGCATCCACTAAAGACATCCCAAAATGCAGTTAAAATGTTCCTTCCCTGGTCACACGCGTTGTGTTTGAAGGTCTCAGTAAGACAGAGGGCTAGTGGCTACTGCACCCCATGGGAGACCAGGAGAAGCACCTGGCTCCTGGCTTTGGATCAGCCCGGTGTGCCGGCCGCAGCGGCCATTGGAGGGTGAACCAACGGCAAAAGGAAGACCTTTCTCTCTGTCTCACTGTCCACTCTGCCTGTTTAAAAAAAAAAAAAGGCAGTCTTTTACTATGGAAAAGCAATGAATTAGAGCACACTGGAATTGTCTTTCCTTAGAAGCCTCTTAGCAAACGATGACCCACTCTCATCTATCCACTTTAAGGGTGTAATGCAGATGACATTAATTTCTTAGCAGTCTGAGTTCACAAAGAGGTTGCCTGCTCTCTCGCTGTTACCACAACTCTACAATCTCTCTGGCTTCTCTGGACCAAAGTGGCAAAGGAGGAAGAATAAGGCTACTACTCTGAAATCACATCTCCCTTATGCCTTCTAAGTGCTCACTGGTATCCCTGAGATATCGACAGATGAGGTAATAAAGACTTACAAGTTAAATGACTTGCCAAGATCAGACAATAAAGAGCAGACAGAACTCTGGTCTTCTGAAGCCAACCACACTCAAAATGCCCCTGCACTAAAAGCTCTGGGCTTTTACCCCCACTTAACAATCAGGCCTACAAGTATTTATGCAGCGGGGCCGGTGCTGTAGCATAGCAGGTAAAGCCGCAGCCTGCAGGGCCGGCATCCCAGATGGGTGCCGATTTGGGACCCAGCTGCTCCACTTCCGATCCAGCTCTCTGCTATGGCCTGGGAAAGCAGTAGAAGATGGCCCAAGTCCTTGGGCCCCTGCACCCACATGGGAGACCTGGAAGAAGCTCCTGGCTCCTGATTGGCACAGCTTTGGCAGTTGCAGCCATCTGGGGAGTGAACCAGCGGATGGAAGACTCTCTCTGTGTAACTGAGACTTTCAAGTAAAATAAATCAATCTTTTAAAAAAAAAAAAAGTATTTACGCAGTGACACACAGCTTCCAAACATCTTCAACATGTCTCATTCTGAGGAAGGACTGATCTGGCGGAAAGGAGAATTGAAGATCTGAAACTCCCCAGTTCTGTTCTAGTAAAAATCACTTAGGAACCTACCAATGCTGAAAACTGTGCCAAAAAATGTTCACAGCTGAGAAGATGGTCTGAATTTATTTATCCAGAAATGATAATTTATGTAAAGATGTTCACAAGCTGACTGCAAAAATGGATATGTACTTGAGACTTTTCACTTAATTTTTACTGAAGTTAACTCAAAAACAATACAACTTCTTCATTTTTAAGTTTTCTTCTTTGCACCTAGCTTAGCCCCTCAATGCACTGTTGATGGCAAACATGTCACCACTTAAATTTCCAGGGGTTCTTAATCAAGTACTTGAAAGAAATTCTTGGCCGGCGCCCTGGCTCAATAGGCTAATCCTCCGCCTAGCGGCGCCGGCACATCAGGTTCTAGTCCCGGTCAGGGCGCCGGATTCTGTCCCAGTTGCCCCTCTTCCAGGCCAGCTCTCCGCTGTGGCCAGGGAGTGCAGTGGAGGATGGCCCAAGTGCTTGGGCCCTGTACCCCATGGGAGACCAGGAGAAGTACCTGGCTCCTGGCTTCGGATCAGCGCAGTGCGCTGGCCGCGGCGGGCATTGGAGGGTGAACCAACGGCAAAAGGAAGACCTTTCTCTCTGTCTCTGTCTCTCTCACTCTCCACTCTGCCTGTCAAAAATAAAAAATAAAAAATAAATAAATAAATAAAAAGAAATTCTTTCCCAGGCTATCACCCTCAGAAAGTCCAGTGTCAAGTTTGAGACTCTCCTACCCCTGCCCAGGTGGAACCACAGGTGTGACTGTGCCAACTCCAGCATAGACATAAAAGCATAAAGTCAGGCAGCCTCCATAATGAACTAAAGCCAATGGTGGGAGAGTTTAGCACAGTGACATCTGACTCCTGAGAGGGTTCTTCCCATTTGATAAGTTCCACTGTGGTAACCCAAATATCACGTTACACAGTGGTCAAGGATAACGGCTGCACAAAAAGAACACAGCCTTTAAATTAAAAGTGTAACTTTTTATTAGCCCAAACAGACTAGGTTCCACAAAGGCAGGGCTGGCGTCTCTTCACCTTTGTTCCCTGTGTACCTAGCATATTAAAGTACAGCAAATAGTACACAGTATTTCTGAGACTATTCCCCCAGCACCAGTCAGTCACTGAGGTTCAGTGAGCATCCTCGGTGTTGTGGAAAATAAAATGTCAATTCTATGACCCCACCTCACAGAATCATACGATGTGAAGATTCTCTTCCTCTCTCTCTGTCCAAAAAGGAGAAAAGCTCATCTCACTCATTCCACATATATCTATAGTAATCCCAACTAGCATGAGAAAATGTCAGAGATAAGCAACTTTCTCCTATGAATACCCTGGCTCCGCAACAATCGGGTATAGTTTTCGCACATCATCCTCTGCAATTCAAAGATCAACAATGATGTTCTATATCAAAGCCAATGAGGAACAAGGTCTGGATAATGAATAATCATAGGATTATACAGTCTACCCATATGACTAATAAAATATATGAGATATGTCTTACAAAAATGTCCAGTGGCAGGTGTTTGGTCCAGCAGTTAAGAACACCTGTATCCTGTACTGGACTACCAGGGTTCAAGTCCTGGCTCCAGTTCCTAATTCCAGCTTCCTGCCAATGCAGACCCTGTAAGGCGGCAGAAGGCTCAAGTAGTGGCATCCCTGCCACCCAAGTGGGAGACCTGCTTTGCGTTCCCATCTCCTGGCTTCCATCAGGACTCAGGAGTAACCAACCACGGAAGCGCTGTCTCCGTCTCTCGAATAAAAAAATAAATACTAAATTCCAGTCATGAATATCATGGAGAGTCAACGCTGGAGCACATGTCAATCATTTATTCATATTAATTATATTTTGAGACTAGGAGGCATTCAAATAATTTCTTCAAATACAAGAAACACTTTCTGTAAAGTTAAAAAAATTCTTGGAGCTTTAATGGAATATAATATAAAGCCTATCAAATGGCTTATACAATGGGAAAAGTTTTAATTTTTATATAATTTTAAGTTATGAAGTCCTTCAACAATTTCAAAAAAATTTAACAAAAGTTTTTTATTGTATTTGATTTCATATTTGAATATAAAACAAGCCACCTTAGTCAACAGTTTGGTATTTATGTGTCAACTAAGTATTTTTGACTTAGTGAATTACAAAAATATTTACTGAGCCCTTGCCAATGCTTTAGTTACAAGAAAACACTTGTTTGCTGTATCAATGCCTTAGTACTCAATCTTATGTAGTTTACTTATAAATGGCTTATTTTGTATGGCAAAAAAGAACAGAGTATTAAGCTCTTTACATGCCACTTCTTCTCAAATATTCTGCTTTCCCAAGAAATTCTATTTACAGACCAACTTAGTGCTGTAATGTATGGCAGCAGGAGACTTCCTTCTAGTACGTATTTTCTTTGGTCAAGTTAAGAAAATTCTCTGCCACACTACCTCCTTTACAAATGAATATATGCTCAGGATACACAAAGAAAATAAGAATGTGGTATAGGAATGTTTTCCTGAGAATAAATAAGAGAATAACAGCACTCATCTCCAGTTGTTCTTTAAGAGAAAATGTGCTGAAGGCTGCTAACTATCCCCAAAGTGATGTAAGTGATAGAAGATTTACAACAGGCACCAATTGGAATTCAAGCTGAACCAGACACTGCTATTTAGTTGAACAGAAGAGAGATTCCCCACCAGGCTTGACAATGGAGACTTAAGCAACTAGAGGGAAGTAGGAGAATTAAACTAGCTTACTACTTACAATGCTTTCCTGCTTTGTAAAACACGGAGATTTCTATTATGGGTTGGGATTAAGAACTTAGTTTTGGTGAAAAATTATCCTTAGAGTTAGCAGAAAGCGTCAAAAAAAATTTTGGCATCATCATATCCTGAGTGCTGACTAATTCATGCATATTACTTCTGAAGACAAGTGCTACTTTTAAGTATTCTACAAATAAACCTGGCAAAGCATGCAAAGGTAGGTATATATAGTTCCATGTATAGGACTAGTTTTAAGAGTGAACACTAGTTTTAAGAGTTCATACGGATTACTCGCACAAATCATACATCTCTCCCCACAAAACTCATGTGGTTATGCGAAATACACGGAGTTGAAAATCCAAGTTGCAGACCAGTGTGTGTATTCCCATCGAACGTAAACTGATATGCGCTTTACCTTTGGGGAACAGGACTAAATTCTGGTCTGCTGATTTTTTCACTCGGGACATGTCCTGTGCGCCTAAGTCAATAAGAAGTCATTAGGATAGAGAGAATAGTTCAAAGTGCTTCACACAGAACCAAGCTTCTGGTTGATTTCCTCGAACCACCAGCTGCGGCCAGCACATCCTCCACACTGTGGTTTCAAAGCCAATGTTTTTAAAACTTCAGGCCCACGAACGCAGAAGAGGTCCCGTGCCTTGAGTTCATCAGCCATACCCAAGTCAATTCTCCCTCTGTAAGAATACTTAGCTGAACTTCACCGAATCACAAGAACCTCCACGTGGTTGCAAGAACTCTGTATAATCGAGTCTGAAGGTCTGCTTGCTCTGACAGTGCACGCGGAAGCCGCTGGCAAGTTCCTAAGTTGCTCCCTTCCCTGGAAGCACCCACATACACTGACACTGGGACACCACTCCTCCACGGAGCCCAATCTCGATGCTCCTGGGTCAGCCTGCTTACAGGTTTATTTGAAATAATGTCTCCCGAAACTATTATACCCACAGCTCCACCTCTGGGAGGCCAGGATCCAGAGGTGGTTTAAAAAAAAAAAAAGAGGGCGGGAGGGATTCAGGTTAGATTGAATGGCACTGGCCCAGTTACACAACGGAAGTTCCAGGACAGCCCATTTATGCTAGGAGACCACAAATCTCCAGGGATCAAAGAAAATCCCGTCTGAACCCGCAGCAGAGTCGGATGGAAACTGCTTGGAAAGAAACCCCGAAGGCAACTTCACCGAACTGCGGTGGATTCAGACCGGGGGGCGAGGGCTCGGAGGGAGAAGGGGCGACCCGGCGGGGCACCCATTTCCGAGGCGGGGACCCGGCAGGGAGGGACAGCGGGCGTGGGCGGCGAGCGGGCAGCAGCCGGGGGTCCGCGAGGCCCGGCGGCCGCCGCTCCCGCCCGCGGGCAGCCCGGGGAGGCGGGGGCCCGGCGCCCGGCGGCACCCACACCCCGCCCGGCCGCCGGCTCTCGCATCTGGGTGGGGGCAGCGCGTCAGCAGCGGCCGCACGTGTGCGAGCGGCGGCGGGGAGGTAACTGGCGCCGGGCGCCGCGGCTCCGAGAGCCGGAAGGGCCCGGGAGCCGCCGCCGCCGCCGGCCGCCTCACACGTGGGCTGCGGGCCGCCGCCCGCCGGGCCCGGCCTGCGCGGCGCCGCGGAGGGGCCGAGGCCCCGGCGCGGCTGCGGGCGGCGGGGAGGGGGCGGCGCGCCGGCTGGGGCGCGGGGACGGGGGCGGCGAGCTCCGTTACCTCTGCCTGTTTCCGGACCACATTGTCTGGGCTGAGCAGGTTTCCCAGGAGCAGGTAGAACTGTTGCTGCTCCGCCGCGGCCGCCGCCATTGCGCTAGGCGTGAGAGAGAGAGAAGGAGGGAGGGGAGACAGGAGCCGTGAGGCGCGCTGGCGGGCCGGCGGGAGGGGCGGGGGCGGGCCCAGCGCGGGGACCGGCACCAGCGGCGGCGCGGGGCTGGGGGGCCGGGCGGGAAGGGCGGGGCAAAGGGGAAAGGGGAGGACGGGGCGGGGCCTCGAGACCTCTCACCCCGCCGCCGCTGCCGGCGCCGGCGCCCTATTGGCCCTGGCCGCGGGGGGCGGGGCCTCGGCGGCCTCCTCGGGGGCCGCGCCGATTGGCCACGCACCCTGCAGCGCCGTCACTGGCCGCGCGCGCCGGGCCGCCGGGCTGGGCTGGGGGTGGGGGTGGCGGCCGCCGGCCTCGCTGCGCGGCTGGGGCCGGGGGCCGCGTCGCTGGGGCAGCGGGAGGGGCCGGCTGGCGGGCCTGGCCGCGGCCATAGGGGCGTGAGGTCGGCTGGGGGGGAGGGGCCTGCTCCCGAGCGCGGGAGATTTCGGCGCCGCGGGCTGGCCGGCCGCTCCCCCGCCGGCCCGCAGCCTGAGGAGCGGGTCCCGGCGCCTCGGCTCTGGGGACCCTGGCCCCCACGCTCGGGGAGGGGCGATCCTCTGGAACCCACTTCCGCCTCATTCCCGCTCCCGGCCTGCACAGACCCCCTGAGTCTGTCAGGCCCTCCGGCCTCCCCTGGGTGTGACTCAGGCCCGGGGCTTGCCCGGAAGAGGGGTTACTCAGCCCGCGGTCGTTCTGGGTCGTCCACGTAGCGCGCAGGCCCGGCCCCCGGAGCCCTTGTTTCGGGGTCCCGGCCTCTCCCGGTGGCTGAGGGGACGAGAGAGACGCCCTGACCCCTGCAGCAAGCCGGGTGCATGGGGCTGACCTCTTCGTCGTTGCCCGCTGCCCCCTGCTACCGCGGGACCCAGCGCCCTGATTGCGGCGGCGGCGGCTGCCCGGTGCGTAGATAATGCGAGCGATCCGCCTTGGGCTGCGGCGGCCAAGGCCGGGGAGCAGCGTTCAAGTCCGCCGAGCCCCTGCCGCGTCCTGGGCGTTGGACCCAGGCTGACAGTGGAGCAAAGTAATTCATTTCTGCCTCAAAGTGAGGCAGGTCCTGGTGAGGTGGAGAGTAGTCCTGACACCCTCGGCAGCTCCTTGTACTTAGGGAGTTTAATTCCCGGCTGCCTGTTCTCTAAAGGAGTCCTTCAAAGTCTACGCTTTGGCTCTGAGATCATTTTAAACCTTGGCTCTACATCAGCATCACCCAGGCCGTGGCACGCAGTTGCGGTGACCAGCCAAGATTTTTTTTTTTTTCTAAAGGAATCTAATTGGTTCATGGAGAAAATTTTCATGATGGGGTTCTATACGGGAGGTCTGCGGACCTAACTGGAATTGATTTTTTTTAGATGGGACACTTTTTTTTTTTTTAAATGTTCCCTGAGTTTTTTTTTTTTTTTTATTTTTGACAGGCAGAGTGGACAGTGAGAGAGAGAGAGACAGAGAGAAAGGTCTTCCTTTGCCGTTGGTTCACCCTCCAATGGCCGCCGCTGCAGCCGGCGCACCGCGCTGATCCGATGGCAGGAGCCAGGATCCAGGTGCTTTTCCTGGTCTCCCATGGGGTGCAGGGCCCAAGCACCTGAGCCATCCTCCACTGCACTCCCTGGCCATAGCAGAGAGCTGGCCTGGAAGAGGGGCAACCGGGACAGAATCTGGCGCCCCGACCGGGACTAGAACCCGGTGTGCCGGCGCCGCAAGGTGGAGGATTAGCCTATTGAGCCACGGCGCCGGCTCAAGATGGGACACTTTTTCATTCTTAGACGACGCTTCTTCCAAACCAGACCATTATGTACAATCATTTGGGACAGTTTTTTGTTTGGTTTTGTTACTATTATTTTTTGGTACTTAGCATTTCAGGATTCTGGGAAGGTGATATCTTCCTCACCGAAGGCGGGGATTTGGAGGGGTGAGTTTTGGCACAGTAGTTCAGATGAGCTCCTGGGATGCTCATGTCCCACGTGGGAGGACTTGGCTAATGCACACCTTGGGAGACAGCAAGTGATGGTTCAAAGTACTTGGGTCCATGCCACCCACATGGGAGACCTGGATTGAGTTCTGTGCTCCTGGCTTTGTCCTGGCCCAGTCCTGGGTGTTGTGAGCATTTGGAGAATGAACAGTAGATGGAAGATCCCTGTCTCTGTCTCTCTGCCTTTGAATTAAAAAAACAAACAAAAAAACTGCTACCAGTGTATTTAAAAAGAAACAATTTTGGGACTTGCATACTAAAACAGTGACTTTTAATGACCAGATTAATAGTGAAATAAGATGAATTGCCTGGAGACTGATCTTGTATGTCTTATTAGTGGCAATGAGTCTGTAGATTACAAAAGTTCACTTCAGATTATTAAATAATAGAGGTCCAACATAAGTTTGCAGATTTGTCAAAATAGGGAGGTTTTTTTTTTTTTTTTTGATGAGGTAAAGTGTAAATTTAGGATTATATTGGGCTAGAAACAAAACAATTTTGCCTTACGTAGTGACATCAACTGTTAGGATGTGGAATCACACAACCTAGCCTTATTTTGACAGTGTGGATAACCACTCAAAAAAGGAGGAGATATTTCAAGGTTAGTGAATAAAGAGATCCCAACTGGGAGAAACTCCAGTAAACCTGAGGCAGATAGCAGATGTCTTGACAATGGAGATCTGTTCTGGTGTCCAGAAAACCTGCTCTGTGGGGAGTGTATTTTCAGCAGTAGGCCTGACAGTCAGGAGTTTGTAATGTGTGGCCTTTGGGGAGAATTACCTCACTGAGGAGCCCATTTGCCATCGACAGAATCTGATTTGTTTTATAAGAGTATTATTTTCCTATAATAGCTCAGATATTGTATAAAGGCAGCCCACAGGAATATATGTATAGATTTACTTTTTTTTCCCAATGCAATCGGTAGGAGGTAAAGAGTCATGAACTTGACTCTCTTGGTTTGGGATTTTGCGTGACCTTGAATGAGTAGTTAATGTCACCAAACTTCAGTTTCTCATCTATAAAATGGGATTAGTAAAAAACTGCTATACTATTATTAATCACAAAAGTTCAGTATTATAACTGGGAATGAAATGCAAGACTAGAAAAACTTGAGTCTTTTTTTTTTTTTTTTGGAAAGAGTGGACAGAGAGAGAAAGGTCTTCCTTTTTTCCGTTGGTTCACCCCCCAATGGCCGCTGCAGCCAGCACACCGAACCAATCTGAAGCCAGGAGCTTCTGGTCTCCCATGAGGGTGCAGGGCCCAAGGACTTGGGCCATCCTCCACTGCACTCTCGGGCCACAGCAGAGAGCTGGCCTGGAAGAGGAGCGACCAGGACAGAATCCAGCACCCCAACCGGGACTAGATCCTGGGGTGCCGGTGCCACAGGCGAAGGATTAACCTATTGAGCCATGGCGTCGACCAAAACTTGAGTCTTGTTGGCTGCTCATTAGTGGCCATTGCTTTGGGGAGATTAACTGCATGATCAGTTCCAGATAACTTTTCCTTTGAGCTTGTTGTGCCTGACTCCACCTTGGGTAAGTGCTGGAGCCATCTTTGCTTAGACCAGTTATAAAGAGGGTGAGACTGGGGGAAAGGAAGACAAAGTTTCTCTTAGTTGATTCATGGCATCTAGGTAGTTTAGGATTTTTTAAAGAAAGATTTATTAATTTATACAAAAGGCAAAGTGACAGATCTTCCATCCACTGATTCTTTCCCCCAAATCCCTGCAACAGCTGGGTCTGGGCAGGGCAGAAGCCAGGAGCCAGGAACACCATCCAGGGTCTCCCACATGGGTGGGAGGGACCCAAATACTTGAGCCACCATGTGCTGACCCCCAGGGTGTCTGTCTGTAGTAAGCTGGATTGGAAGCGGAGTCAGAACTTGAACCTGGGGACCCTGAATCACTAAGCCAAAAGTACCAGTCCTGCCTCACATTTGGGATTCTGCAGGAGGCAAGACCCCTTGAGGGAGCATCCGAATCCTCTTCTGCTACTGCTCTTGGCTTCATAGGCTTCCACTGTAAGGGCAGTGTCCTGGAAATGTAGGAGGCTGCAGAAATTAGGCTGTGAAAGCTTATCTCAGTGAGGGTACAATCTGGTTTTGTCTCTCTCTCCTGGTTTATAAAGTGCTGAATGCAAAAATATATATATATGATTCTCCTAAGCGACCAATCTTAATTTTATTTTTTAAAGTTGCCCCAGGACTGCACAACAATTACAAGTCCTAGTCCTTATGAGCCCTTCGGCTGTTACTTTTGCAGCTGATTACCTAATCATCCATTTACATAATATAAATGAAAGTATTGTAAACTGCAGCTGTTAGTGTATTATTGACAGAAATTTGTGTTAGTTGTTAATGTGGTACAAGGACAAAGCACGTTGTCTGTGTCTTGTCATCTGTGAAATGGAAATAGTTCTTTGCAGTACGTTGTAAGAGTTTAGATAATACTTGCACATTCACATAGTATGGAGCCTGCAAAGTGGTTACTCAATATCATCAGCTATTATTAGATGGATTTGGGGGTTAAATAAGAGAAAAATCTTAAGTCCTCCTAAAGCTACACCTAGTGCATGGTTGTATGCATGATGTTTGTGTGTGTGTATGCAATCTATGTCTTTCTCTCCAGTTTTCCAATCTGCAGAGAAAATATTTTGTGGAATGGATTACGATATTGTACAGATGCTCAGCCGATAAATGAGATTGCTAACTCCCATGTTGATGTCATCTCTTGCCTAGATAAGAGCCAGCAAAACAGACAGGAACTGTTGCAAAGTTTTCTACTGAAAATAAACATGCTGAACTCTTCACATTTTTCAGCTGATTCCTATCAAACCTCCCAAGCCCCTGCTTTGAAGCACTCTGTGTCAGAGCAGAGCAGCCACGGCAAGTGGGACGCTGACATTCCTGAAAGACATCGCACATAACAGGCCCTCGGCAAATCGCTGAATTGAACACAGGCAGGGGAAATTGGCACTCCATTGTTTTCTTTTGCCCCCTCTCTTTCTCCTGGTTTTATATTTGAAATTCACTGAATATCTGCAGGTGGTTGAATTCGTTTTAGGGAGGCAGGAGAATTTGGAGGCAAAGAGCAGAGACTCCGGAGTCAACCTGGTCTGGGTGTACAAATGATGGCTGCACAGCTTACATGCTGTGTGACCTTGCCCAGGTTAATTAACCTCTCTTGGCCAGTTTCCATTTCTATGAAATGGAGATAATAGAATTACTTCTCACCACTGATTAAACTTCTTGGCATAGTGCCCAGTAGAGGGTAAAGGCTTAGTGTTAGCTGTTATTACTAATACAGATTGAAGCCTCTAAAATTTGTGAATTTAAGTCTGATTGCACAGTGACCTATTAGATTATTGCATGTTTATACTTCCATTATATTAGCTGTGTTATAGGAATGCGTAATAATTGTAGAAAAATTTTAAGTTTGATTTATCATAGGGCATTTTGAGGTCATTTACATCTTCAAATACTATAGTTACACTGTCCAAGATGGCTGCCACTAGCCACTGTGGTTATTAATCACTGGAAATACGCCTAGTTCAAACGAAGATGTACTTTAAGTGTAAAATACACATTAAATTTCAAAGACTTAAAATGAAATTAACAACAGTATTAATCACATATAGGAATGATAATAGAGCTTAGGCTATATAATGTATGTTAATTTTATTTATAATATACTACATTATTAAATAGGTTAATTTCATTGGCTTCATTGTACTTGCTAGAATATGGCTACCAGAAACTTTAAAAATGACATACATGACTTGTGTTTGTGGATCACAGTTTATTAATGTTGGACGGCGCTTTCCTAGAGAATAAAATCACCAGCTAACTAACTATACAAGGTGTCCTACATACTTTGCACATTTAGATTTAGGAAGTGACTTTCCACTAAGACAAATCACTTACCGTTCAGTTTGTGTTGCTTCCAGTTTTTCAGCTTGATTCTCAGGGATTTGGAGACATGGTACAGTACTTCTTGAGCAGTGTTCCTTGCTTAGGAATTTCCTTCCCCTGCTGGTGTGAGATAAACAGAATTGTTGGCCTTTATAAGACTCTAGGTTTGATCTTGTAGAATAAATCCTTATAAATTAAATCCAAGACTGGTGAAGAGTTGAGGGGGGTGGGAAGGAGGAGAAGGCCTTTTCATTTCAGTGTGGTAAACGGACTTACAAACCATCACGTGGGGCTGGCGTTGTGGTCAGCGGGTAAAGCTGCTGCCTGCAATGCCGACATCCTATATGGGCAATGATTCAAGTTCCAGCTGATGTACCCAAGAAAGCAATGGAAAATAGCCCAAGTGCATGGGCCCCTGTTACCCATGTGGAGACCCAGATGAAGCTCTTGGTTCCTGGCTTCAGCGTGGCCCAGCCCTGGCTGATGCGGCCATTTGGAGAGTGAACGAGGAGATAGAAGATCTCTCTCTTTCTCTCCCTCTCTCTCTGTAAGTCTGCCTTTCAAATAACTAAATAAAAATCTTTAAAAAAGAAGGTTTAGCTCAGTAGAAGTTTTCATTTTTAAGTTAAATGTTTTTCCTTAGAACACAAATAGAGTGAAAGCAAAAGGACAGAAAAAAAGACACACCATGCAAATGAGAGTGGATATGGTTACAGTAATATCAGATGAAAGAGATTTTGAGGCCAGAATGTCATTGGAAACCAAGGAGATTTTTATGATGAGTCAACCAATAAAAACAACAAAGGCGTTTCAATTACATGCACTAACAGTAGCACCCCAAAATACAGGAAGCACAAATCTGATGGAATTAAGGGAGTAGACAAGTCAACAAAAATAGAGACTTCAGTTGCTACCCACAATAACTGATAGGATATCTGGGTGTATCAATGGAAAGTGGAAGACATGAAGAACAGTATAAACCGGGACCCTACAGACGTGTGTAAGACTCCACCCAACAGCTGAGCACACATTTTTTCTTAACTACATATGGAGCATTCTTCAGGACAGACTGTTTTAGGGCATAAAACAAGCCTCAGTAAATCATATCAAATATATTCTCCAGCCACAATCGAATGAAATCAGAAATCAGAAAGAGCCACAGGACACTAGAGAAACCCACATGTATGTGGGAGAGTAAACAACACACTCCTGAATAACCAGTGAATCAAAGAAATCATCCTGAGAGAAATTAGAAAACACTTTGAGGTGAATGAGAACAAAGGGATACGATGCACAATCTGGCCCAGCCCTGACCGCAGTGGCTACCTGGGGGGTGAACTAGCAGATCAAGACCTCTTCTCTCTGCTGCTCCCTCTCTTTCTGTAACTCTGACTTTCCAATAAATAAAATAAATCTTTAAAAAGTATAAAATACACGGAAACAAATTTCATAGAAGAAATGTAAAGCTTATACTCTGGGCCGGTGCCACGGCTCACTTGGCTAATCCTCCACCTGCGGCACTGGCACACCGGGTTCTAGTCCCTGTTGGGGCGCCGGATTCTGTCCCAGTTGCCCCTCTTCCAGTCCATCTCTCTGCTGTGGCCCGGGAGTGCAGTGGAGGATGGCCCAAGTACTTGGGCTCTGCACCTGCATGGGAGACCGGGAGGAAGCACCCGGCTCTTGGCTTCAGTGTGCCTGCAGCAGCGCACTGATCGCAGCGGCCATTTGGGGGGTGAACCAATGGAAGGAAGACCTTTCTCTCTGTCTCTCACTGTCTAACTCTGCCTGTCAAAAAAAAAAAAAAAAAAAAAAAAAGCTTGTACTCTGGAAATTATTATTTTTTTTTAACTTTTATTTAATGACTATAAATTTCCAAAGTACAGCTTATGGATTACAATGGCTTCCCCCCCATAATGTCCCTCCCACCCGCATCCCTCCCCTTTCCCACTCCCTCTCCCCTTCCATTCACATCAAGCTTCATTTTCGATTCTCTTTATATACAGAAGATCAGTTTAGCATACATTAAGTAAAGATTTTAACAGTTTGCTCCCACACAGAAACATAAAGTGAAAAATAATAGATGATTTTTTAAATGATGAAGAAATCAGATCAGACCTATTGTCATGTTTAATCCCAGTGAGAGTCAAGTTGGGAATTGATAATTTTTTTTTTTTACAGAAGATCAGTTTAGTATACATTAAGTAAAAATTTCAACAGTTTGCACCCCCATAGAAACACAAAGTGAAATATATTGTTTGAGTACTCGTTATAGCGTTAAGTCTCAATGTACAGCACATTAAGGACAGAGATCCTACATGAGGAGTAAGTGCACAGTGACTCCTGTTGTTGACTTTACAAATTGACACTCCTGTTTATGGCATCAGTAATCTCCCTATGCTCCAGTCATGAGTTTCCAAGGCTATGGAAGCCTTTTGAGTTCTCTGACTCTTATCTTGTTTAGACAAGGTCATAGTCAAAGTGGAGGTTCTCTCCTCCCTTCAGAGAAAGGTACCTCCTTCTTTGAAGACCTGTTCTTTCCCCTGGGATCTCACTCACAGAGATCTTTCATTTAGGTGTTGTTTTTTTTGTTGTTGTTGTTTGTTTTTTGCCAGTGTACTCTGGAAATTATAAAATGTTGGAAGAAATTAAAAAAGATTGAAATTAAAGGGAACGCATTCCATACTCATGGCTGGGGAGATTTAATGTTATTAAGGTGGGAATGTCCTCTTCAATGGGTCAATACATTCATGGCAATGTCAATAATCCAACCACAGTTTTTAAAAAACAGGCAGTTGGGTGTTAAAAAAGGCACATAAAATTGCCAGTCTCAGAGTAACCAAAGCAATCAGGAACACAAAACAAAACAATAACAGTAACAAAATGCACAAGTTGGAAGACCTACACTTTTAGAATTCAAAAATTGCTATAAAAGAACAATAATCAAGGCCGGCACTGTGACATAGTGGGCTAAGCTTCTGCCTGCAGTGCCAGCATTCCACATGGGTGCCGGTTCTTGTCCTGGCTGCTCCTCTTCCATCCAGCTCTCAGCTTATGGCCTGGGAAAGCAATGGAGATGCTTGGGCCCCTGAATCCATGTGGGAGACCTGGAAGAAGCTCCTGGCTCCTGATTCAGATTGGCCCAACTCTGGCTGTTGTGGCCACTTGGAGAGTGAACCAGTGGATAGAACACCATTCTCTCTGTCTCTCCCTCTCTCCATAACTTCCTCTCGAATAATTTTTTTTTTTAAATCTTTCTTAAAAAGTTCATGGAAAATCCATATTATGAAAAAATGATGCATGGATTTGAAAAATTTTTCAATAAAAATAAGTGTACCTTTAAAAAAAAAAGATTTATACATTGGAAAAGCAGAATGATAGGAAGGGTGAGGCAAAGAGGGATTGCTGATTTACTCTCCAAATACCTGCAACAGCCAGGGCTAGGCTGGGCTGAAGCCAGGGCCTTTCATGTGGGTGTCAGGAACCCGAGTACTTGGGCCATCATCCACTGCCTCCCAGGCACACTAACAGGAAGTTGGATCAGAAAGCTAGAGTAGCCAAGATTCAAGCCAGATGCTCTGATATGGGGTGTAGGCGTCTCAAGCAGCAGCTTAACTCACTGCACTGCAAATGCCTGCCCCTAAATATATCTTTTAATTCCACTTTCCATTTTCTGCAGACCTTTTGAAGCACCGTGTGTGTATGTGTGTGCATACGTATCTGTTCTGTTTCTTTAGGGAACTCTGACAAACCCAGGTGCCAAGCCCATTCAGTCTGGAAAGATCACTCTTCCCAACAGATGTTTCTGGCACCACATGTATATCCACATGCAAAAGACTGAAGATAGACCCGTCTACCTCAGACCATAGCAAAACCTCAAAATGGACCTGAATGAAGAGATGAAACTGCAAAATTCTTAGAAGCAAACATAGGACTAAATCTTCATGGCCTTGCATTAGGCAATCACTTTTTTTTTTTTTTTTTAAGAAATGAAACCAAAATCACAAAAGACAAAAGAGAAAGATAGATAAGCTGAACTTAACAAAATTAAAAACATTTGCACCAACACGGGAGACCCAGAGGAACCTCCAGGTTCCTAGCTTTGGCCTGGTTGGGTCAGACTGTTGCAGGCATTTGGAGAGTGAACCAGTGGACCAGAGGATGGAAGATCTATTTCTCTCTCTCTCTCTCTCTCTCTGCATCTCTCCTCCTTTCTCTGTAACTCTGCCTTTCAAGTAAATAAAAAATAATCTTTTTAAAAAATGTACTAAACAGTTGAATGGCCATTTCTCCAAGGAAAATGTACAAATGGCTATCATTAATTATTTGGGTACTGCGAATCCAAACCACATTGAGATCACTTCATACCCACTAGAATGACTTTAATAAAAAGGCAATGACAAATTTAAGTGAGAAAGTGGAGAAATTTGACCCTTCAAACTAGAACCTTCCTACTCTGCTCATAGGGATAGCTAATTTTGGAACTACTCTGGCAGTTCCTCAAAAGTTGAACACAGTGACTATATGACTCAACAGTTCCAGTCCTAGGTGTGTACCCAAGAGAAATGAAAACATATGTTTACAAAAAACCTGTACATGAGTACTCATAGTAACATACTCAGGATGGCAAAAAAGTTGAAGCAACACAATCTTTCATCAAGTGGTGAATGGATAAACAAAATGGAATAGAACTATTCAATGGAACATTATTTGCCAATAAAACAATAACTGATACATGCTATAATGTGGATGAAACGTCAAGTCATTATACTGGGGCTGGCACTATACTATAAGCAGGTAAAACTGCTGACTATGGCACCAGCATCCTGTATGGGTGCTGGTTCAAGTCCTAGCTGCTCTGCTCCAGATCCAGCTCCTTGTTAAATGGCTTGGGAAGGCAACAGAAGGTGGCCCAAGTGCTTGGGCTCCTGCTACTCATGTTGGAGACCCAGAAGACAACTTCCAGCTCCTGGCTTCTGTCTGGCCCAACTCTGGCCATTGTAGCTGTTTGGGGAGTAACCCAGTGGATGGAAAATCTCTCTCTCTGTCCCTGTCTCTCTCTTTCTGTAACTCTGCCTTTCAAACAAATAAACAAATCTTTAAAAAGTCATTATCCTAAAGTATAGAAATAAGACATAAAAACAGTATGGGGGGGTTCTACTTATAAGAAATGTCTAGAATCAGCAGATCCATTGAGACAGGAAGTAGGTTTGTGGTTGTCATGTTTCTGGGACCCTGGCTGGGTAGCAGAGAGCAGGGAGGGAATGAGTGGGTATGGAGTGTCTTTTCTTCCTCTATTTTTTAAAAAGTTTCCTTTTTAAATGTTTGTTTTTGTGTACTCGAAAGAGCAACAGAGCAAAAGAGAAAGAGATCTTCCACTTGCCAGTTCACTCCCTAAATGCCCTCAACAATCATGGATGGGCCAGGCCAAATCCAGGCACCAGGAACTCCATGGGGGTGTTCCATGCGGGCCGCAGGGAGCCAAGCCCTTGAGCCACCTTGTGCTGCCTGCCAGGGAACTGCATCAGAAGCAGAGTAGCCAGGACTCAAAGGATGGGACTTGGGATGCAGGTGCCCCAACCTGTTGTGCTACAACACCAGCCCCATATGGATTTTCTTTCTCAGGTGAAGAAAATATTGTTGAGTGTGACGGATGTTAAACTGTGAACGTACTAAAACAGCACTCCATTGTACACTTTAAAAGGTTGAATGTTAAGGTATGTGGATTATATATCAACAAAATGATTACTTAAAAAATGCTTTTCCTTAGAGATCTGGAGGAAATTGAATCAGAGCATAGTTACTGATTTTTTTTTCTATTTTCACCCATTTTTACCTGAGTTCAGAATATATGGATGATAATATTCATGACCCTCATTCCTGAACCAATCATTGGAGAGAGGAAGGAAAGGGGGGATTCAGGCAGGGTTGTTTTCCTTGTCATCTTTTTGCTATTTATAGCAAGTAACTTACAGTTTGGACAGCAATGACATAAACATTTTACCTCAGCATTATGATGACATACTTAGTGAAGCATGAATTGTGACATCAATCCACATCTCAAATTTGCAGCTACTGGCAGGGTAGATGTTTAACAGTCTATACCAATTGTTAATGAGAAGGAAATTAAAAAGACTTCCACCAGCCCTATGTGTAGTACTTCTTTCTGTCTCACACTTGACTGCAATGTGCATTTCGTTCATTCATGTGACAATTATTTGATGGAAACCTTCTCATGCAAGTGCTGCAAGGGTGTGAGATTCAGTGGTGAGCTTGCAGATAAGGTTCCCACCTTCATGGAACTTAAAGTCTTTTGAAAGAAGCAAGATACCAAACAAGTAAGCTGAGAAGATAACTAACTGTACATAGTGATAAGTGAAAAATGGATAATGGGCTCAATAATGATGGGTGGGTCTAGGGTGCTACTAGGGACACAGTCTTTTGAGGGATGGTGATGTTTGAGCTGAAAGATGAGATAAGAAATAGGGCAGGTTCAACCAAGCAGAGGACACAGTAAAAAAAGCTCTAAGGCAAAAAGAAGCCTGGTGTATTCCAGGAAGGAAGGTATAGCTAGAAGGGAATGAGCCCAGAGGGAAAGAGCTGGAAGGAAAATAGAAGCCGGGTCACCTAGGGCATTATGATAATCGAGTTGTGTGACTTGTTCTAGGGAGAGTGGGATGCCATGGGAGGGTTGATGTGATGTGATATGCATGGTCATCCCCCATGGCTGTCACACAGGACACAGCCCATAGGAGGGGAACTGGGGAAGCTGCAGGGATCATGCGAGGCCATTGCTCTATTCCACAGTAGGTGGTAGCTTGGACTGTGGAGGAGATCATCAACAGTGTCTGAAGTGGTCGGATTTAAAGGCTTTCTTCTGCAAATGGAGCTGGATATAGGGTGTGGAAGCAGATACAAGTTTTATGAGACCTGAAAGTTATACAGTTTCAGATCCTTTATAAGAAAACAACAACAAACACCCACAAAATGAGCCAGAGGGCCTTGGATGGCTCCTGAGTAACCGAGGAGCCCCAAAGCTTCGGTATGAGCTTTTTGGTGAATCCTTTGGGGGGGGCACCCAGAGACAGCCTGTAGTGATATCCAGCAAACAGGTGGGCAGAGAAGACTCCTGGAGTCCAGGGAGAGGGCAGAGCTGGAAATATCAATAAAGCCATTACTTTCATGGCACTTCAAGTTGTGGAAATGGATGACACCTTGGGATGGGAGAAGAGAGTCAAGGTAGGTCTCATCTCCAAGGCAACCTGGTGATTAAAGGTCATGCCCCGAAGGTTTCCAGTTTAAATATAATCCAAATATCCCAAGATGAAACTTGGGGTGGTGCATTTCACATCAGTCACCTTGAGTTCCAATTTCCTGTGTATTCCTGATTGCAAGGCTTTCTGTAACCTTTAGGAACCCAGTAGTGAATGTGAGGATAGTTGGATGAACAAGTAAGTATGAATGGTCATAAAAAGTGAATTACACAAAATCTTCAACCAAGAGAGTTGGTTTTATTTTTATTTTTCCTTTTGTAGGATTTACTTGGTGCCAAGGATATAACTACCATTTAATATACTTCTTGATCTTCTTACTTGGAATCATTGCTTTAACAATATGGAATCACAATGATTATGTAAAGAATTTATTTCAAGCCAAGGCTAAAATATCAAGTACTGTTCTCTTCCCTTCTCAATCCAAGCATTTATCTAATTTGTTTTGTTTATGCTTAATTTGTGTTTGATTATTCAGAGAGGTAATAGCCTATGTTTTTCAAGAATGTGGAGAAAGAATGGGAAAAGTAGGATTATGTTTTAAAGGTTTGTCTGCTATGTAAAAACCATGGTGATTCGCAGTAAACCCATGCACTAAAATGCATGTGGTTGCATGCATTCAGCTATACCCTAAGAAAAGTATTGTTTCTAGAAACATAACTCCATGCAGGAGACCTTGATAGAATACAACTTAAAGTAGGAACAGTGATACTCACTCCCAAAGACTCTCTATGAAGGAATCCCATTATGTTATCACTCAGCCTGGTTAGATTCACTTTGCAGAGTCTTGTTCTGCCAATGACTTGGCCCATAGAAATTCACTATTTAGTGCTTATGAAACTGCAAATAAGAGCTCAGCCTTTTCTGACAAAATAGAGAAATACTCTATATTTAAAACTGAAAGAAGGGGCTGGTGCTGTGGTGTAGTAGGTTAAGTCTGCCTGGGGTACTGGCATCTCATCTGGGCACAGGTTCGAGTCCTGGCTGCTCCACTTCAATCCAGCTCTCTGCTGTGGCCTGGGAAAGCAGTGAAAGATGGTCCAAGTGCTTGGGCCCCTGCACTGGCATGGGAGATGTGGAAGAAGCTCCTGGCTCCTGGCTTCAGATTGGCCCAGCTCTGGCTGTTGCGGCCATTGGGAGAGTGAACCAGAGGATGGAAGACCTCTCTGTCTCAGCCTCTCACTGTCTCTAACTCTGCCTCTTATATAAATGAATAAATAAATCGTAAGCAAAGAAGAAAATCAAAGTGGTCAAGCTGCTAACCTTTGTGTAATATTTAAAGGAAAGATTATATATATTTATTTGTATGTATAATCTTGTATGGTCATGGATTCTTTTATTTTTTAAAAGATTTACTTTACTTATTTGAAAGGCAGAGTTACAGAGAGGCAGAGGCAGAGAAGAGAGAGGTCTTGCATCTGCTGGGTCACTCCCCAAATGGCCGCAACATATGAGATGTCGCCCATATGGGATGCCCTCTTTACCCAGTATGCCAACATTACTGGCCCCTGGAGTACTTTTTTCATCAGGGTACATATGGGAGATCTTTCTGATGATAACCTTTTGACACCCAGCAATTGATTCCTTCATGAAAAATTTCTGATGCAGCAAAAATAATTTAAAATATTATTTAAAAATCTCACTTTCATATTTCATATTTTAAAAAATCATAATAATAGTTATGAGAATTTTAGAGAATTTTCTATGCTTTATCTCATTTAATTCTCTACTGAGCCAACTCAAGCACTATGTCATGAAAGCCTCTCAGTGCTTAGTCCTTCATTGCCTTTTGAAACTGAGACACGAAATCCTTCTGAGGCGGGGTGGGGAGGACAAAGCTGGCCCCTGGGGTCAGGAGGGTCTGGCTCCCATTGTTGCACCACTGCAACCAGCCGCGATCCTGCACAGGGGCTCCCAGTGCATCCTGCGGCCTCTGTTTCTTCATCTGTAAATTGGGAGAGTTGGACTAGATCCTACGGGTATCTTTCTGTCTCCAACACTAGAGGATCCCATGTCAGTTATCACAGCAGAGTGATGACCGCAGAGCCACACTGGGTTGCTTGCTCTGGTACTAAATTACTCTGGATCTCCTGGGTTTGAGCTCCTAGGTCTCTGGATTTTTTTTTTAATTTCTTAATTAATTTCTTTGAAAGGTAGAGAGCGAGAGAGTGAGAGTGAGAGAGCGAGAGAGAGATCTCCCATCTGCTGATTCACTCCTCAAATGGCTGCAATAGCCTGGCCAGAGCCAGACAGAAGGCAGGAGCCAAGAACTCAGTCCATATTGCCTGTGTGGGTGGCAATGGCCCAAGCACTTGGGTTATCATCTGGTGCTTTGTAGGGTGAGCATTAGCAAGAAGTTGAAATTGGAAGCAGAGCTGGGACTCGAACCCAGACACTCCCCAATGGATGTGGGTGTCCCAAGCTCAGTTTAACCAATGCATCAAATGTCCTTCCCCCTTTATTGGCTTTTAGAAGTATCTTCCTCCATTTCCCCTGCCAGCCAGCTGTCACTTACTGTAGCTGCCAACCTAAAATGACAGCTGTCTCCCCTTGTCTATGCTTTCACCCTCTGGTTTTGGTGTGTGCTTTGGAAACTGGGTAACCACGCACAGGAGGAAGTAAACGAGCAAGGCGCAGAGTGGAGAGTGGAGAATATGAGGGGTCTGCACAAACTTCAAGGGAAATGGATGTTATGAAATGACTGTGCTGGATTTCAAACATTTTTTGCATGCAAAAGTATTTATTTTTAGTCTATTTTTCTGTGAGTCTTTAGAAGTCCCCTCCTATTTCCTATAGAATAATGTGCCATGAGTTTTATGAAAATTATTTGGCCACTTAGGTAATTTTCATCTGGGGTTTTAATGGCTTAGAGGTTTAACTCTCCTGGAAGGCTAACAGGTGCTCAGCTGGAGTGCGTGTTAGGTGCAGTGATTAGCAAGCCCCTTTAGGTGCCTGCATCCCTTAGGGGAGAGCCTGGTTTGAGTCCCCATTCCACTTCTGATTCCAACTTTCTGCTAACATGCACTCTAGGAGGCCGCAGATGATGGCTTAAGTGGTTGGGTTCCTGTTGGGCATTCCGGGCTGCTGGCTTTGGCCTGGTCCAGCCCTGGCTGTTGTGGGCATCTGGGGAGTGAACCAGTGGATGGAAGATCCCCCCCGCCAACTCTCCCTCTCTCCCTCTCCCTCCCTCTCTCTCCTCCCTCTCCCTCCCTCTCTCTCCCTCTCTCTCCCTCTCTCTCTCCTATATGTTGCTCTGCTTTTCAAATAAATAAATAAATAAATAAAACTTATTTAAAAATAGACAACATATCCATATGCATACACACAAACACATATCTATCAAAGAATGCTCCAACCCAAAGCATCTCTCATACGAGTGTCATTGCGGTTTCAACATACATCTGTAGGAAGTTTTCAGTGACAGAACAATAAAGGAAAACCAGGCAGGTCTGGATTAAACTTTATATGATAAAGGCGAATCCATCCTATCTAATCATTTTCTTTGTAAGATGACATTTTCACCTCTAGTAAGGGGATTAAGTTCTAGAAGGAACGGTTACATAGTTGCTTCGTTCAGCAAGCAACCTTGTAAAATGGAGTGGTTATTTTAGTTTTTCCACAATGAAATTCTGTTTATTGGAGTCCTGGTCTCTGAGAAGTGAGATAAAATGTATTCATATTCACCCTCCCAGAGGACACACCTGTAATCCACACGAGCCTAACCTGAGGACTCTGAACAGAACATCTTGAAGCCACTAAGAATCAGCGTTTTTTTTTTTTTTTTTTTTTTTTAGGAAAGCAAGGTAGAAAATCCTGGTAGATTGGATTTTAGTTAATTGGTGAATAAAAGGTGGAATGATCTAGAAATAAATATCATTCTAGGAGAAAAGAGCAGGAGCTTTGGATTGTAAAGGGAATAAGAAACTGAACCCGCAGTGGCCGGAGGCAGAACAAGGTCTATGAAAGAATTGTAGACTTACGTGGGTGCTGCAAGGATGCAGATCAGGGAAAACAGCTGTGGCCGTACATGGGTCCTGGAAAGGTTTCTCCCCGGAACCACCTAAATGAACCAAGAACACATCTCTCAGGGATTCTGGGTGGCTCTGCTAGCTACTTGGATAATAATATCCAATTAAGAGATACTTCTGGCGCCCATGGAGGCCATCACCCAGCACTCGGGCAAACACGGAATCCCCACGGTCTCGTTCTTGGTTTCTGCTCGAGCTCGCCAGAATCCTTTTCTCTGACCTTCCTTCCCTCTTGGGTTCTGCTTCGGTGACTCCAAGGGGACAAGAGCACTGAGGGGACCTCCTGGCTCTCACACAGAACTCTTCCCCTGCAGCACCTCACCAGTTGGTTCCCAAGCACAGATTAAATTCTCAAATATTTTCATCTAAATGTGAGGCATGGGGATTACTTACAGTAGTCAAAGCTGTTCTTGGCACTATGGTTGCTCCAGTCTTGGGATGTCATTAACCCCACAGTTCTGCCCCCATGACTCAGAGAGGTCACCGTGGAGACCCCTGACTGCCATTGTGACCCGCAGCAGGTCAGCAGGGCCATGCTGTTGGCCATTTCAGTTTGACCAGCACCTTGGCTACCTAGGCCCAAACTGTGCAGGCATTCCCAGGCTAACCCAAGCGTATCCAAAACCTTGGGAGAGAAAGCTCTCCAGATCTGAAAAGTTCTGCTCTTGAGGACTGCTCAGGCTGGGAACAAACATGCCGTCTAGTTCAGTTTTGAAATGCTGAGCACTTTGCCAGTGGACTTCTGTCCTTTTCCCTGCTCGGTGCTGAAAATGGACACTCATCTCTCAAAGATGAATTTATATGGATGCAGCGGGAAATTCCTCATTAAGTTGACGGCATTTTGGTTTATAATTAAACTGTGAGATGACACATTCACATCCATGTTGGCCCATATCATCCGGGTCCTTGACCTCCTAGTTTTGCTGCACCTGGTGTTTAATTATTCTGTTTATTAATGCTTTCTTGGTTTTTAAATTATTTCATGAGAGTTGTGCAGACTTCTTTGTATAGGTCATGTTTTTTTCTTGGTAGGACAAAGCTTAAGGACTTTCCCTCTACAAGGATCTCTGTGCAAATCCTCAAAGTTCTTGGGTACCTCCTTGCTTCTTTATCTTCTCTTCCATCCTGTACTGCTTGTTGTCACATTTTTGCTTTTGGGCAGCTTTCTTTATAACAGTTTACTCAAGGATCCTACCAAGAGTCTGGAATGAGAATTTTGGAGTTTATGAATCAATATCTGAATGGTTATAAAGTGACTGTGAGGTATATGAACAATGCTTTTTAAAAAAATTATTTGAAAGATGAGTGATAAAGGCCAGCGCCGCGGCTCAATAGGCTAATCCTCCACCTAGTGGCGCCAGCACACCGGGTTCTAGTCCCGGTCAGGGTGCCGGATTCTGTCCCAGTTGCCCCTCTTCCAGGCCAGCTCTCTGTTGTGGCCCGGGACTGCAGTGGAGGATGGCCCAAGTGCTTGGGCCCTGCACCCCATGGGAGACCAGGAGAAGCACCTGGCTCCTGCCTTCAGATTGGCGTGGTGCGCCGGCCGCGGCGGCCATTGGAGGGTGAACCAACAGCAAAAAAGGAAGACCTTTCTCTCTGTCTCTCTCTCTCAGTATCCACTCTGCCTGTCAAAAAAAAAAAAAAGAAAAAAAAAAAAGATGAGAGAGAGAGAGAGACAGGAAGAGAGATAGGGAGAGAGAAGAGAGAGAAAGAGAGAGGAGAATCTTCCACCTGCTGGTTTATACCCCAAATGACTGAAATAGCCAGACCTGGGCCAGGCCAAAGCCAGGAACCAAGAACTCCATCCTGGTCTCCCATCAAGTGCCCAAGGACTCAGGCGATCTGGTGCTGCCTTCCCAGGCACATTAGCAGGGAGCTGGATCAGAAGCAGAGCAGCCAGGGCTTGATCTGGCACTCCCATGTGGGATGGTAGTGTTGGAAGTGGTGGCTTAGTCCACTGTCCCATTATGCTGGTGTCTATATGAAGGCCCTCTTAGAAGAATGAGTCCTTGAAGCTCCTTCAGCCTCTACGATGTTGACCAGTTGCTTGGTTTTTTTGGAAGGGGTTGGCAGAACTTGACTGCCCAGGCTGACCTTGAACTTTCCAAACCGACATCAAAGACTGGGTTTAGGGAACTGTGTATACTGAGTTCTTCATGAAAAGGCACAGCAAGTTGGAGAACTGACTAGGAAGCATCACTGTAGATAAAGGTAGTCTAGGAAATCCAGTGTGGAAAGAATTGTGGTGGACAGTTTGCACTGTGTTCCTGTTTGCCTTCTATTCATTCTGTGTGAGCCTCAGATGAGCTGTGGGATCCTTGGATAATTAAAAAAAATCCAATGGTTTGTTCTTCTCCTTTTAAAGACACCTACTTTTTTTTTTTTTTTTTTTTTTTTGACAGGTATAGTAAACAGTGAGAGAGATAGAAAAGGTCTTCTTTTACCGTTGGTTCACCCTCCAATGGCCACTGCGGCAAGTGCGCTGCAGCCAGCGCACCGCGCTAATCTGGAGCCAGGGGCTTCTCCTGGTCTCCCATGCGGGTGCAGGGCCCAAGGACTTGGGCCATCCTCCACTGCACTCCTGGGCCACAGCAGAGAGCTGGCCTAGAAGAGGGGCAACCGGAGCAGAATCCGGCGCTCCAACCGGGACTAGAACCCGGTGTGCTGGCGCCACAGGTGGAGGACTAGCCTATTGAGCCATGGCACTGGCCAAGACACCCACCTTCTAATGATCATTTGGACAAGTTGTCCTTCTTCAGGTAATGCTAGGGTTGGCTTCTTCAAGCTGTTCATGCAGACCTCCCAACATTTCCTTGATACTCTTGTTCACAGTGGTGGGGTGTGTGTCAGTGATGGATAGTATGAATGATCTCTTCATAGAGGAAAAAAGAATATCTGTTCTAAGTTCATAAAACATCCAATAAGCTCATATTGTGGTCACGTGCTCAACTCTGGTGCCATCAGCTGCCCCAGAAGTAGTCATAGCTTTCCACTCCAACCCCCAGACCTTACCACTACCCCGACCCACTCACAAAGGGATACACACTGAGTTCCTTCCTACCATCGTCAACTTTATGTTTGGAAAGGTTAAGTTCGTGGACTTGAAAAAAAAAAAGACCTTAAAACATGTGTATAATGTTCGTATGTAAAGGAAGCGGCGCAGCAGCTCATCCCAGAGACGAAGGGGAATCTCTGGCTTTCCCCACCCAAGGCGGCCCCTCTGGCCCCTCCGTGAGTGTGCTTCCTTCGAGACCTGCTGCATTGTTCTTCTTAAGGCATAGGGTTGGTGCTGTGACACCCATTCTAGCTGGGGTGAAGGCAGACCACCCCGTCGTGTAATTCAGACAGAGCTAGCGTTAGTTTTTCAGGCAATGATTTCCAAGAACTCCAGGAACTTAAGCCCATTTGCCCAGTTTTGCCTCAGTATGGAGAGCCAGCTCTGTGGGACGTGGCCCTCACACAGGATCTCCCTGAACTGCATCACCACCGACCTCCATTCGAAAGTGCATCTCTCTAGGAGCCATTTCACTCTCACCTCTTCTTAAATGTAATGAATATGGCACAGTAAAGTTTAAAGCAAACATAAAAATACAAGCTCAACTAAATCATGATTAATATGAGCAGAGCTAAGAGCATTAAAACAAATTATAAAATATTTTCCTTTAGAATTTGGGTTTCTAAAAAGCCCTTGTTAAATATAAAAAAAAAAGTTAAGCACTTTTCTATTTAACTCTTCCCCCGAGTCTGTGTTGATCACACCCTTAAGTTGTCTTATCTTTCTGGTTAGACTCAGAAACCAGAGGTCAAGGGGCCATGTCTAATCTCTCCTTTGTGAGACCCTTTTGCCTGTAACGGTGCTGTGTACCTGGTGTTTACCCAGCAAATATGGATGTTGTGTGTTGCCCAGTAATGAAAGTGGCTAAACTGCTGAATGTAAATAGTACAAGAAAATTTTTCAGTCCAGATTGAATTTTTTGTGGGTCTAATGATTTCTGAGGCCCATAAAACTCATTGGAAACCTCTCAGTCAATGACAAATATCTCACGATATCCATGAGGTTGACACCATAGTCATGAGGCTTAGAAGACTCACACTAGACACGGAGTTTTCACAACTAAATCAGCGATGATCTTCAAAGCAGGAAGACCATATGGTTTTTTCCCAGTGATATCACCTTTGCTCCCAACAGTATGGGAAGTCCTGTGTTGGGAACTTTGTCCAGAGTCTGATTGCCCTCCTCCGGGAGACTCAGCCTCATTACTTGGGTAACGTATAGGTGGTGTTCCTTTGCCCTCTCTTGTAAGCTATTGAGTTACCATCCAATGGGGTGCTTGACGCAGGTGACAAGGGCACCAATTCCTGGGTAATTGCAGTTAGGGACAGGCCTCCCTAAGAGGGAGGAAAATAGACATTCAGAGAGCTGAGGTTGGCATTGTGGCAGATGCCTTCGGGTGTGCTGTTCCCTCCTAAAACAACCCTTGGCCATAGGTGGTGCTTTCCTCAAGAATAGGGGTATGTCCAGGGACACAGACGCACGTCCTAGGCCATGAGTGGGTCCAGATGGACTGTGCAAAGTCCTAAGTGACACTGATGGGTGTCACTCCTGCTGTGGGTCACCTGGCGCATTGCTCACTGTTGCTGGGGTGCCCACTGTGGACCCAGGAAGCCGTTGCTGTCTCTTAGCACAGCAGCAAGCCATGCCCACTAACAGCAATGGAAGTTGCCAGCCTTGGTGGTGATCCCAGCCCACTTCCTGGAGGCGGGGACAGAGGGTCTCCTGGACTGGGGCTGGCAGTCCCGAGGTCGCTCTCTGCTCCTTTTCCCTTCTCAACTCTCTCAAGTTTTCTCTTCCTCCCTGGAGTGATCTAACCTCTTCCAAGGTCTTGTTTAAGGATATATTTCATGGGGTTCCTCTTCAGCACTTTGCTCTTGACTCTTTAAAAACAAAAATAAAAACAAAATGAAAACGAAACCAGGTTTTGGTTTTTAAATTGTCTGGGTTAATTGGAAAAATTTGAATGTAGAAATGTAGAGATTTGGTTCTCAATAAAACAGCTTTCAAAACATATGTAAGGATGAAGTCATTTCCAGATCCAGAGGATCTGCAATGTCCCAGCAAAGGTTGTAGAAATGGAAAAATTTTGCATTTTCGTTTCTGCATGTCACCTATTTTAAAAAATTTTTTACTTCTTTCTGTATCAATAAAAGTTTATTTTAAATAATGACTGTACTAATAAGGTTGTTCTTATTATGATAAAAGCCGCCACCACCTTAAATCTTTAAGGGATGGTTCAGTGGCATGAAGTGCATTTACAATGTTATGCAACCATCACTGTCCAACTCCAGAACTTTCTCATCTTGCAAGATTGAAGCTGCATACTCACTGCACAAAAACTCCCCATGTCCCCTCTCCATAGCCCCTGGCAACCACCATTCCACTTTCTGTTTCCTTCTTTTTTAAAAGGTTTATTTATTTATTTGAAAGACAGAGTTACAGAGAGGCAGAGGGAGAGTGAGAGAGAGAGGTCTTCCATCCATGGTTCACTCCCCAAATAGCCACAATGGCTGAAGCTGGACTGATCTGAAGCCGGGAGCCAGGAGCTTCTTCTAGGTCTCCCACGAGGGTGCAGGGGCCCAAGGGCTTGGGCCATCTTCTACTGCTTTCCCAGACCATCAGCAGAGAGCTGGATTGGCAGTGGAATAGCCGGAACTTCCTGGCATCCATATGAATGCCAGCAGTGTGGGCGGTGGCTTTACCTGCTACACCACAGTGCCAGCCCCCCACTTCCTGTTTCTGTGGATTTTACTCCTTCAGGGACCTTACACAAGTGAACTGTGCAGTCTTTGTCCTTTTGTGACTTGCTTTTTTCACTTAGCTGAGTGTCCTCAAAGTTCATCCCTACTGTAACCTGGGGTTAGGATTTCCTTCCTTTTTTTAAAAAAAAAAAGATTTATTTTATTTATTTGAAAGGCAGAGTTACAGAAGAGGTAGAGACAGACAGAGAGAGAGGTCTTCCATCTGCTGGTTCACTCCCCAGATGGCCACAATGGCCAGAGCTGTGCCTATCCGAAGCCAGGAGCCAGGAGCTTCCTCCAGGTCTCCCACGTGGGTGCAGGGGTCCAAGCACTTGGGCCATCTTCTACTGCTATCCCAGACCATAGCAGAGAGCTGGATTGGAAGAGGAGCAGCCGGGACTTGAACCAGTGCCAATATGGGATGCTGGCACTTCAGGCCAGGGCTTTAACCCACTGCACCACAGCTCTGGCCCGGGATTTCTTTCCTTTTTAAGGCTGAATGATATTCCTTTGTGTGAATGTACTATATTTTATTTATCCGTTCATCTGTGGGTGAGCCCATGAGTTGCTTCCACATTTTGGCTATTGTGAATAATGTTGCTATGCACATGAATGTACCTAACACAGCTTGTAAGAATCTATTCAGGAACTTGAAATATAAGCACAGGCTTTTTTTGCATTCCTCTTATTGATTTTCTTTTTTCTTGAGATGATGGATACTTTTGAGTGAAAGCAGGGAGGGTCATATATACTTTGGGAAAAGCACAGGGGAAGAGAGAAAAGACTAGCCACGGACAAAGAATTGGTACCCAGAGAGCATGAGCATTCCTACAAATCTGGAAGGAAAAGAAGCAGCAGCCAATAGAAAATGGGTAGAAGCTTGAGTAGACATTGCACCACTGAGAAAGTAAAATCAGAGGTCAATGAATAAAACAATGCCCAGTGGAGAAGCAATCAGGGAAATGCAAATGAACTCCACAAGCAGACACAATTACCCACCCACCAGAATGCCCGAAAGCTTTCTTCCAATACCAAAAAGAAGCAACAAGAACTTTTTTCCACTGCTGATGGAACTGAAAAGTGGTAGAATCCCTTGGGAAATAATTTCCCATCCCTTTGGAAAGTTGAAGATAAGAACACCCTGAGTCCAGAGTATCTTTCCTGGGGACATTCTCCAGGAAAATGCGTATCTGGGTGCACGAGGGTACAATAGTGTTCATGACAGCTTTGCTCATAAAAGGAGCAAAAGTCAACCCAAAAATCATCTGCAAGAAAGTCAACAAATAAACTGTGTCATACTCGTTCTATGGCGTACAGAACCATAGAAACACACGCCATGGATTAAACTCCCAAACGTGATCTCTAGTGAGAAAGGTAGCTGCAAAGATGTAATGGATTATTTGCATCTGTATAAAGTTTGAATTAGGCAAAAAAAAAATTACTATAGTTTTAGCAAAGCATGTGTATGTGGCAGATAGATAACAGGAAGCAGTAATTGGCCATCACAATGTCAATGTGAAAGGAGAAGGCTATGAGTGGGGAGGAGTGGGCGGGGCAGAGGAACCCTGTCTTCTGTCTTTGGTGGTGGCTACTTTATTTATTTATTTAAGATGCTTTCATTTATTTGAAAGGCAGAGTTCGGAGCGAGAGCGAGAGAGGGAGAGATCAGTTTCTCAACCACCGGTTCACTCCTGAAATGGCCACAACAATGGCCGGGGCTGGGCCAGGCCAAAGCCAGGAACCCAGAGCTCCACCCAGTCTCCCACACGGGTGGCGGGGGAACAAGCACTTGGGCCATCTGCTTTCCCAGGTGCATTGGCAGGGAGCTGGGTTGGAAGTGGAGTGGAGCTGCCGGGACTTGGGGAGTGAATGAGCAGATGGAAGGTGGCAGTGGTGGGCCTGACGTTCACCTGATGACAGCACCTGCGTGGAAGACCGCCTTCCAAAAAGCCAGACCGCCATGGACCAGGCACATGCTGGAAAAAATAAAGCTGATTATGCACATGCATTGCCTAGGGCTTTCCCAACTTCACCCTGGGGTAATAGATGAGGAACCCACGTTGCACTTCCCAGGGGTTTGGAAAGTGGGCACTTAAGAGCCATTTGAAAGGCTCTTTCGGGAGCGACTGAGGACAGGTGGGGAGAGGGAGGGCAAAGCATCCGGTCAGCTAAGCACTGGCATACTACGACTTAACTTGGATCAGACAGGACAAAGCCAGACAAGACAAGGGAATTTAGCCTGGTAAGCTGTGTTTGTTTCCAAGGGTTGCCATAACAGAGTGTCCAAATGGGTGGCTTAAGCAGCAGAAATGTGTTGCCTCATTGTTTTGAGGCTAGAAGTCCAAAATCAAGGAAATCAGATTCCTAGAGTTTAGAAAAATGCTTACAAAAAAAAATAACATCATCAACAACAACAACAACAAAAAACCCAAAACAAACAAACAACAAAATAGTGTCAGGAGTCAGTCTGCAATTATCCCCAAACCCAGGCATGAGAAATGCTGTATTCTTTCAGTGTAGCCTTTTGGGTTAGTCAGAGTGCGTTCCAAACAGTCCTTCTTGTTCCTGCATATGCTAACATTTTTTCCCCTCATCCTCCTCATTTGGAGTTTTGGATATCAACATTATTTGTTGAAATTAAAACAGCACTGTTAAAAGTATTTTATGTGTGTTACCACCTCAAATAGCACAGTAACCTTATGGAATAAAGCAAATTAACTCCATTTTACAGATGAGAAAACAAAGGCATGAAGAGGCAGAATAACTTGCCCTATGTTGCAGAGCTAATTATCAGTGAGCTGAACTATACACTCACATGCTCTGGCCCTAGACCTGTGTGTGTTCCCAGGTGCCAGTCAGTACCCTGGCTTGTGAAGGTAAAACAATAAATAATTACTCTAACATTTCAGTAAAATACTTTCTAAAGTTCTTTGTCATATGGTAGGTGATATTTTCATGCCACTCATCCTTTCTTCCTTGTTATATTTCCATTCTTCATGTCACTTGTTATTTTGTAAGACACTATTTGGGAATCATAGAGTTAAAGACGGCTTAGTTCAGGAATTACATCAAGTTGTGGAGTTGGCCAGCTCTTGGAATTTTTCTCTTGCTAGCTTGATAAATGACCCCAAAGATAAGACTTCCTCGAATAAAAGAGTGTTCAACAGTGCTACAATATTTTGTTTGATCCCAGGCGAGGCTTGCTCTAGACACACACGGTTATGTGAGCACAGAGATTTTAATAGGATTGACTTCAGTTTCTGAGTTTTGATATCGTTCTGAATTTTAAAAGGTGTTATGAAAGTTATTTTAAGGGCCAGTGCTGTGGTGTAGTAGGCAAAGTCTCTGCCTGTAGTGGCAACATTCCATATGGGCACTGGTTCCTGTCCCGGCTGCTCCTCTTCCCATCCAGCTCCCTGCTAATGGCCTGGGAAAGCACTGGAAGATGGCCCGAGTCCTTGGGCCCCTGCACCCACTTGGGAGACCTGGAAGAAGCTCCTGGCTTCAGCCTGGCCCAGCCCTGGCTGTTGCAGTCATGTTGGGAGTGAAGAACCAGTGAATGGAAGACCTTTCTCTATGTCTCTCCTTCTCTCTGTCTGTAACTCTGCCTCTCAAATAAGTAATTTTAAAAATCTTTAAAAAAAGGAAAAGAAAATGAAAGTCATTTTAGTCCAATTATAGGGAAGTGAGATTTTTTTTCCAAATCGTGTCCAGATCTTGGTAGTGTGAACTCAAGGTTTATGGAGAATTAAACCAGGAATACCTTCTGGAGATGGACAAGGTTGGATCTGGGACTGGGCTTGTTCCTGCCTACAGGCTACAAAGTGAGTCTATTCCTGTTTCCTGGTTGCTGGCAACAGACCAAGCTTCCCGTGTTGGAGAGGAAGGAGGTACTGCTCACGTCAGAGCAAGCCCGTGATCATCAGCACAGTTACTTTGGTTCTCTTTTTCCTCCAAAGCCTTGGGCGACAATGTGAGTGCTGCCCTGGCTGCATAGCGATGAGAAGTCCTGAGCTTGGGAACCCTGCTGCTTTTAGAGCAAGAGTGAGCCAGCCTGCTTCTGGTCTCTGGATTACCACCTGCTTTCTCAAGCTTACTGGGTGAATAAACCATCCTGAGAAATAGCCCAGGAAAGGGAGCAAACGGCGACGAGGACCCTTTCTATGAAGGCTAGATAAGTGGCAGAGCAAGTAATAGGGGAGACGGGAAATGCAAGCAAAAATGTGCTACAGCAATATGAGCAAGGGATGACCACATCACTCAGTGGCAAACGATTTGCAAGACTGTTGTCTGTGATAATTTGGAAGATAGCAAATGGTACCCATCCACTTTTGGATCTGGTTATGGAAGTCATCGGGCAGAATGTTAAAGTGGCAGTGTGTTGGTGCTAAATGCGTAGGAAGCAATGCCAGAGGCAGGTGGTTGGCCTAGCAGTTAAGAAGTTAGTTAAGATGCTGGTGCCTCCCATATCGGAGCGCCTGGGTCCAAGATCCAGCCCCACTTCCCATCCCAGCAACAGGTAATGTTTCAAGTAGTTGGGCCCTGCCACTCAAATGGGGGATCAGCATTTAGTTTCCAGTTCCCAAACTTTTTTTTTTTTAGGATTTATTTATTAATTTATTTGAAAGGAATATTGACAGAGAGGGAGAGGCAGAGGTGAGGGGGGAGAGAGAAAGATCTTCCATCCACTGGTTCACCCCCTAAGTGGCCACACGAGTTAGATCTGGGCCAGGCTGAATCCAGGAACCAGGAACTCCTTCTGGGTCTTCCACGTGGGTGGCAGGGGCCCTAACACTTTGGGCCATCCTCTGCTGCTTTCCCAGGCACGTTAGCAGGAACCTGCTTGGAAGCAGGGGCAGCCAGGACTTGAACAGCAGCTCTGATGTGAGCTGCTGATGTCACAAACAGCGGCCTGACTTGCTGCACCGTGGATCTGTCCCCAGCTGCCAGCTCTGTCTGACACAGTCATGACATTCGGAGCACTGCGAGTAAGCCAGTGGGTAGGAATGTGAACACTCTCTCTCATTAGTACATACATAACTAAATCTCTAATGTTGTTTATTTTACATTTAACTTGAAAGTGCAACAGAGAAAGAGATCTTCCGTTTGTTGGTTCACTCCCCAGATGCCTGCAACAGCCAGGGCTGGGTCCGCCGTGTGAGTGGCAGACCCAGAACATGAGCCACCAGCAGCTGCCTCCCGGGGTGCGCACTTGCAGAAAGCTGGCTGGGAAATGGAGCAGCTGGGACTCAAACCAGCAACCTGTTACAAGACCTGGGTGTCTCAAGCAGTGACTTAACTTGGTGTAACACAAAGCCTGCCCGCAAATGAAGTTTTAAAAAAGAACAGAACTTTTCTTTGTAAAAAACCCATTTGTTTATTTCTTTGAAAGGCAGAGTTACAGAGAGAGAAAGGAGAGACAGACAGAGGTCTTCCATCCACTGGTTCACTCCTCAAATGGCCACAATAGCCAGGGCTGGGCCAGGCCGAAGCCAAGAACCAGGAGCTTCATCTGGGTCTCCTATGTGAGTGCAGGGGCCCAAGGACTTGAGCCATCCTCAGCTGTTTTCCCAGGTGCATTAGCAGCGGCCTGGATCGGAAGTGGAGGAGCCAGAACACGAACCAGCACCCATATGGGATGCCAGGGTCGCAGTAGAGTAGAGTTTGTAGAAAATATTGAGGATCTGCCGGCGCCGCAGCTCACTAGGCTAATCCTCCGCCTAGCAGCGCCGGCACACCTGGTTCTAGTCCCGGTCAGGGCGCCGGATTCTGTCCCGGTTGCCCCTCTTCCGGGCCAGCTTTCTGCTATGGCCCAGGAGTGCAGTGGAAGATGGCCCAAGTGCTTGGGCCCTGCACCCCATGGGAGACCAGGAGAAGCACCTGGCTCCCGCCGTTGGATCAGCGCGGTGCGCCGGCCGCGGCGGCCATTGGAGGGTGAACCAATGGCAAAAGGAAGACCTTTCTCTCTGTCCTCTCTCTTTCTCACTGTCTACTCTGCCTGTCAAAAAAAAAATCGAGGATCCAAAAGTTGCTGGTTTGGAAGGTAACACTGTTTTTCATTCCTGGTCTCAAAAACCAATAAAAAGATCCTAAAAACGAAATGAGCTCTGGAGCCAGCCCCCAAATTAAGTGCACAGCTGAGTCATGAGATTTAAGATTACTGAAAGACTCAAGGTGATGTCTACTAGATTGTCTTGGTAGAAAAAAGAATATTCTTCCACCAAAGTGCAAAGAGACCTGTCTCAAAAAAAGAATTTTAAATGTGACCTTTGCCACCTTGAGTAGACCCATAGCAGAGTCAAAGGAAATTCCTAAACGTTTAAAGAGTTTTACTGGCAAACCCATTGCCCGCTTGGTCTAAAGGGATAAGAAACAAAACAAAAACAAAAGCAAAACCCACAAACAAAAAACAAAACAAAACAGAATAAAACATGACCTCTGGGCTCCCAGTTCTCTGTAGGTAGGAGACAGACTGAAAGCCATTTCTTATTGAAAAGCTGTCCTGGAAGACTGAGCTAGGAGCCCAGTGTGTAGAACCAGGAGCTGTCACAGAGATGGCAAGGGGGTGCTGTCACAGAGATGGCAAGGGGGTGCTGTCCCCAGGGAACAGTAATGAATTCTGCTCAAGAAAGCCTGCCTGCTGCTAGTGTGGAAAGATCTGGCAACATGGACCCAGCTGTACAGGAGGCTTCAAGAACTCCATGGAAGATGCATTTTATGAAAAATTATGCATGGATTTAAATTTTTTGCACCAAAATAATCACCTTTTATTTCCACCAATCAGTGATATTTTAGAAGCACCCCCATGTTTTAGAATTGCCGTGGAAGAGAGACCTCTGTGTTGCCCATTCTTCCTTTTAGAATAGGAATATCTACAGTGGTGAGTCTGTCTTGCTATGACATTTTGGGTATGAAATTACCCATGCATAATTTTCTCTCTATTTTTTAAAGATTTATTTATTTATTTGAAAGTCAGAGTTACACACAGAGAGAAGGAGAGGGAGAGAGAGAGAGAGAGAGAGAGAGAGAGAGACAGAGGTCTTCCATCCGCTGGTTCACTCCCCAGTTGGACATAATGGTAGGAGCTGCGCAAATCTGAAGCCAGGAGCCAGGAGCTTCTTCTAGGTCTCCCACGTGGGTACAGGGACCCAAGGACATGGGCCATCTTCTACTGCTTTCCCAGGTCATATCAGAGAGCTGGATTGGAAGTGGAGCAGCCGGGACTTGAACTGGCGCCCAAATAGGATGCCAGTACTACAGGTGGCAGCTTTACCCGCCACGCCACAGCGCTGGCCCCATAATTTTCTCTTAATTTGCATTTCCATGAACTTTTTGAAGACCCCTCTTGTGCATGTATTTCAAAAATTTTTTGTACCAAAATAAACTTATCTTTTTCATTCAAAACATTCATGGAAAATGGAATGAAAAGACAAATTTATTTTGGTACAAAAATTTTTGAAATAACAAGGTATGTGTTTAAAGTGGCACAGTAAGAGAATTAATTATTCTTTTCTCTCTAAAAATGTCTCCAAACAAAACTAAATAGAAATTTCCAGAAAGTTCCATGTTTGATTTGGCTGGGGACAGCTGTAATGATGACTCACAACATATGGGTAGGGCGGCTGAATTCAGTACTGGCAAAACCTGGTTTTGGACGTCAATAGTTGTGAGAGCAAATCTCTCTGAATGTCAATGGAGTAAAATCTGGAACACACAGACCTCATCGTCTTTGCTGGAAGCTCTTTACCCAGGAAGAGGAGTGGAAGAATGGAACTGTTCTCATGAGGGCAGTGCACAAATTTCATGGAACATGGAACGAAAAGAGAAGTTTATTCAAGAGCCAAGTCAGCAGGTGCTAAGCCATCTAGGAGAAGGAGATGGGTTAAGGAGAGGTGCTGCTTCACCCTGCATCTGTCCCTTGCTCTCCTTTGTAGGGTTTTTGCTACCAGTGTGTGTGTGGGTCGGGGGAGTCCGCTTTCTCTGGACTACTAAATTCAGCCACATGGTGAAAGCAGGAAGCAGGGCTAACCAGTGATACAGCAGCCTGCTATCATTGTTATAGCCCATCCCTCCAGTATGTTCATCGAATGAGTGATGGCATGAGTAAATGCCCTTTCAAGAATATGGAAAACTTGGGTTGCTGGATTTCAGTTTGGTCAAAGCGTAGTTGCACAGCCAGAAATAACTTTCAGAGAATAATTTCAGTAGCCAGGAGCCTACAGCAGTTTCTTGAATGAACTCATGTTTTCAGTATCACTCATTTTTAGTATTATGTGACTACATTTCTCCACAAGCATTTAACAAATTCTTGTCAAACACAGATTCAATGAATGATAAATTGCCATTTCACAATTCTCATAGTATCCCAAAGCCTTTGAGAGTGTTCCTTATTCTTCTTGTTTTACTGATAAAGAAATGGTGCCCTAGGACTTGTCAGAGCTCTCAAAGCTGGCAAGCAGCAGAACCAGGCCTAGAATTTGGGTCTTCAAATCCATTTGCCTCCCTCAGTGCTGCAACTGTTCATTTCCCTTAGGTTACATACTGTGCTAAACCCCAATTCCTCAGTCAGTTATTGAGGTGGAATGAGAAGGCCGTGCCAAGATGGCACTGGTGAGTGAGCATCAGTTACTCAGGAAATGGCTTCAGAACCCACCTGGCAAAGGAGCCTTCCTGGCAACAGGCAGTGATTGGTTATGGCATAAATCACCCCTTGACCGGATTGGCTGCCTCAGCTATATAAGCTGCTGCACCAACTGAAATAAATGAGTCTGCAGGCTTCTTGCCTCTGGCCCGCTTTCACCCAACTCCTGGGGTCTGTGTGGTGACTCCACGCCTCTTGCCCCCACCGTGCTTATCCTCTCAGACAAATCCACAGCAACAAGTTAGCAAAGGTTTGCCACCGTCTGGGCCAACCCTACCTTCAGATCTTTTCCTCTGCGGCTACACTAGTGGATATGATGATTGCCTTGCTGAGATCTATTCCTCTCTCTGGACAGCAACAGTGCAACTTGAGAGATTCTCCTTAGGGGAAGGCTTGCACCTGGTTGATATCAGAATAATCAGTACCTCCTGATCAGCGATTTGGCTCATGAATAGTGAATGAGGCAACTCTGGTGAAAGAGATGTTGCTGGAGGCTTCTAGGGAAGATCCTGTGTGTTCCCAAAAGTGTAGTAGGGAGTTTCCTAGGCTCTCTCGCAGGATGGGAGCAGGTAGGTGCATTGCTCCAGATCCAGAGGCAGCCATTTCTGGCTAACTGAGAAGCCAGCTCAGGATAGCATTAGAAAATAAGAGGGGGAAAGCAGGAGCAAAGCAGAGGAATGGGTCTGGGACCTGTGGTTTTGAGAACTGACAAAATTCCTTACTTCAAGCATGTCCTATTGGATTTCTATGACTTGCAGGGCAAAGCATCTAAGAGGTATAAATTCAAAGGTATTTTATTTGCCCAGAATGCAACTGCAAAACAATATCATTGCTCTTATTTGTTTTGAAAGTTCACTATTTTTCAAAAGAGATTTATTTATTTGTTTATTTTTAATTCAGTCTGAGAGAGAGAGAGAGAGAGAGAGAGATCCTCTATTTGCTGGTTCACTCCCCAAATGGCCACAACAGCTAGGACTGGGCCAGGCTGAAGCCAGCAGCCAAGAACTCCATCTGGGTCTTCCATGTGGTAGCAAGGACCCAAGTACTTTGGCTATCTTCTGTTGCTTTCCCAGGCACATTAGCAGGGAGTTGGATGGGAAGTGGAGCAGCTGGGTCTGGAATCAGTGCTTATATGGAATGTTGGCACCTCAAGGAACAGATTAACCCACTGTGTCACAACACCAGCCTCTCTTTTTTTAATTTTTAAAAATTATTTTAATTTTATTTGAAAGACAAAGAATAGAGACATACAAACAGGCAGAAAAAGATCTTCCATCTGCTTGTTCACCACCTAAACAGTCATGGCTAGGGCAGGCTGAAGCCAGGAGCCCAGAACTTAAATCTGACTTCCCATGTGGGTGGCAGGATACTAGTCCACTCTTCCTGGGAGGGGGGGAATGTGAGGGGTTAGAAGAGCTAATAGGCAGTTAGGTCAAGTCCCTGTTGGAATGAGAAGGAGGAAGTCCCTTTAAGAGTGGACAAGATGCTTGCTTCTGTCCAGAGCTATCTTTAACAGGACAGAAGTGCCAACCCCACCATGCTGAATTTCTAGTTTTATCCTAAGAACTATCTCACCCTTCTCATGGCTTTTTCATTATCATGAGTAGGCTAGACAGGATTACCACAGAGCCCCATTTTCTGCTTCCTTCAGATTTCTGAGTCTGTCCTTTGGGGGGTAGGTGGTCCCAAGTGGGCTTATTTCCCACAATTATCAAAATATGAGAGGATATCATTTATATGTACCTAATAGGGGTGCTCAGGACACCTATAGAATATATTTATTCTATGCTATCGCTTACTGTTTGATCTTAAACAAAATATTCAACCTCCCAGATCCTTGGTCTCCTCATAAAGCATGAAGATTCAAAGTAGCATCTGCTTGGTATGGTTTTGGTGGGGATTAGATGAAATAATGCATATAAATGCTTATCAAATTGTCTGATACATAAAGTGTTCAAAAATTTGAATGTGATTATCATGATGTGGCACCTTAAAATCCAAAGAGGTAAGACTTAGTAACCCATGTTTCAGAATTAATAAGAAATTTGTCCTAGTAACAGAATCAGGATTGGGATTCTTTTTTTTTTTTTTTTTTTTTTTTTATTTGACAGGCAGAGTTAGACAATTAGAGAGAGAGACAGAGAGAAAAGTCTTCCTTCCGTTGGTTCACCCTCCAAATGGCTGCTAAGCTGTGCTGATCCGAAGCCAGGAGTCAGGTGCTTCCTCCTGGTCTCTGATGAGGGTGCAGGGGCCCAAGCACTTGGGCCATCCTCCACTGCCCTCCCGGGCCACAGCAGAGAGCTGGATTGGAAGAGGAGCAGCCGGGACTTGAACTGGCGCCCATATGGGATGCCGGCGCTGCAGGTGGAGGATTAACCAAGTGAGCCACAGCACTGGCCCCAGGATTGGGATTCTAATTTAAGTCTACTTGGGCACCAAAGCTGAGTCCATCCCATTATACCAGGAGATAGGTATTCTCAAGCAGCGTCTCATTCACTCTCTACAGCAGTCCGGTTGAATGACTTCTGCTAGCCTGAAAAGAATGAGAATGCTTTGAATAATGGAAATCATCAACAGGAAAAAAAATGATATGAGATAAAGTCAGAGAATTTTGGAATACATTTTGATTTGCCATGATTTTTTTTCAAATGGAGAATCATAGATATCTAGAGGTCTTTTCAAACTGTCCAGGGGTCCCTGGAGTCATTTTACAAGATAGGATTAAGGAGGAGGATTGATAAGATTTTTGCATTTTGCAAGATAAGATTGAGGTTTTGTGGTTTTGTTTTTACTTATCTAAAACTTTGCCCAATGAGTTCTCTCTTCTGTTTCTCTTTCATCTCTCTTTTCAGTGCAACTGGTCCCGAGTTATAATCATGTCAGGATAACAGATGGCACATTCAATTGAGTCTATTGGAGATTTTAATAAATGGATTATTTATTGAAGGGTAGGCAGAGTGAAAGCCAACAAACAAGGTACAGTGCTGGACTGTGTGGATGGAAAGGGTGGGAAACCACAGCTCCCCTGCACTTGAAGAGGCAAGGAAAAGCCATGGTTACTGGTAGAGTATACAGAAAATAGCTTTATGGGTAGGCAAGGACTGTCCAGTGGGACTTTGCCTCTTTTGTGGAGAGACTCAAGTGATGACCTGGCAGCATGAAAGACAGGAAAATCCCCTATTGTTGACATCCCTCCCTCTGTCCTTGATTTGTGAAGGCGATGGGGGTGTGGGAGAGCAAACATGGCAGCTGCGTCCATTGGATGTTTGAGAAGAGGGCAGGGTCAATGGCGACACTTGTTGAATGTGACTATGGCAGTTAAACGTTTTAATCTGCACCTATAAAATGTGGAAATAGACTCCGAGAGGTTTACTAACTTCCCTAAGGTCATGAAACTAGTGGGCTGAGATTTAAACGTGAGGTTGGGTCTGTGGTTCTCAATCCTGGCTGAATACTAGCACCACCTAGGGAGAGTAGTGAACGGTGCTGGTTTGTGAGCCCAGTCCTCTGAGATCCTGATGGGACTGGCCCGGCTGCATCCCAGGCAGCATATTCAGAGTTCCCCAGAAGATTCTAATCTGCAACCAGGGCTGGAAACCACGGTTTGGTTGAGCTTCGATAAGTGTGATATATTGGTGGTAAAAGGAGCTGTTATGTGCACTGGGCTAGGGACAAAGAAGTCATGGACCCGAGGGAATCCACCAGCTGATGCCTAGCAAACCTCACAACCCAGCAAGACCAGGGGATGCTCACGGATGCTGGCAGCAGTGTGGAGGAGTGTAGGAGACAGACTCCTTGAGGAGATAAAGATTGTTCTGTGCTGTGATGTAGTAGGATGATAACAGTATTTTCTGTATAGTTTTCCCGTGTGCTAGATCTTGCTCCAAGCACTTTTTAGTATTAGCTAATTTAATCCTTATCACTTCCCACTGAGTAGGTGCTACTATTATTAATTTTAAATCAATTATAATTATTATTTATATAAATGTTTTACCTTATAACATCATTATCTTCATGTTAAGATATAGAGAGGCTCCGAGTCTTTCTCAGCATGCCACAGAGGTACAGCTGAGCTTAAACTCAAGTGGTTTGACTTGGAGCCCCCACCTGTGTTAACATGGTGTGAATTGGCAAAGGTGAGGGTGGGGTGCAGGGAAAAAGGAGGGGAGAGGAAGTGCCATTAGGAAGAACCAAAGTGAGGGAAAGGTGGGAGTTGTTAGATGGTAGACAGCATTTGGTTAGGAGAATCTGCACATCTCAGGCTGGTTGGAGCTCATGGTGTGTTCAGGGTATTGGATGCTGCTTTCCCAAGGTGATGCTGCATCGTGTGTTTTGTTCTAAAGGAAATAGGCTGTGGGATGTGTGTATGGGAGGGGAGTGACTTGATCAGGTTAGCATTCTAGAGAAAGTGGAGAAAGGATGGGATAGGTAGGGATATTAAGGAGTGTGGAAAGAGAATGGTTTGGGGCTGGATTTAGGGTGAGGGTGGGTTGAAACTGTACTGGAGCAGAACTGCAGTAAAACTGAGTTCTCAATGCAGTTATGTGTCTTAATCATCCTGTGGACCACAGTTATTTCTGTTTATCATAAAGCACTGCCATTTGATTATGGTTTTCTTAAATGCAATCCAGCATAGTCAAAGCCAGCCCCCTGACTGTGGTGTTTCTCCTTGTCAGGGAGAGACACCCATGTGGGAAGATGATGGGCATGGCTGGGGGTTGCAGGCAAGGATAGATGAACAGGTGGACATCTCGATTTAAAACCTAGGCTACTTTGGCATACGCTTCAACATTTTATAACCAAGGTGTCACTCTTGGTATGACATCTGGAAAAACAGATTCAAGACATGAAAACAAAAATTCAGCATTTGAGAGTAATTCTTATTTCTTTTATTTTCCCTTTAGTCTCAAAAGGAATGAGGAACACAAGTTCTTCCCCAAAGGGAGACCAGTGGATGAGGTGGAGGTCAAGGCTGGGTGGGGCTATGGCCTGAATGTTGGTGTCTGTCCATTCGTGTGTTGGAATAAGATGGTGCCATGATGGCACCCCAGGAGGGACCTGTTAAATAACAATGCCAGGAGGCCATTGTTTTGGACTGGGCTGCTGGACTGGGCCCAAGACTGCACATGAAAATGAGTCATCCATGCTACATTTTGCATTACCAAATGAAACTAAGCTATCTGACCTTCCAAGAAAGTAGGAGAAATGAGAGACAACAGCTACATTTCCCACCCAGGCTGCTTTCAATGACGTGATAAGGAAGTTCTCCTGTGCTAATCCTTCCACAAAAGGGGGGAGTGACCCTATGTGAACCAATCAGTCATTTTTCTATTGTTCTGTCAACCTGCCCCCCCCCCCCCTTTCCAAGGAAAGTAACTTTGAAATGATCCATTTGCTTTTTTTGGGTTCTGTTTCTGCCTTTTTCCAGCCCCTTCCTGTAAAACCAACCTGTTCTGCCAACCTATCACAATGCCTATTCTACTTTATGGAATAAGGTGTTGCTCCATTCTAGAATAGAAAACAAAGGCAGTTAAGGTCTCCAAGCCGAGTTGGCATGATTGTGTTCTGTTTGCCCTTTGACGGGCCTTTGGGAGGTGATAAGGCAGGAGGGCTGTGCTCTTGTGTTTGGGACTGGTGCCCATATAAATGAGTGTATGAGAGAGAGGGTTCTGCCTCTTCTGCCCTTTTCCCATGGGCACGCACAGGGGTGCCTTCTGTGGAGCAGAGAGCACTTGCTGGGTGCCAGCCTCTGGACCTGTGAGCAATACGTTCCTGTAGTTCACAAATGACTTCACCGAGCAATTTTGTTAGAGCAGCCTAGATGGTCTATGTAAGGCCAGCACAAAACACACCAAACAGCGGAGTAAGGGAAAGTGTTTATTGATGGGGGAAATCCGACAGGTCGGAGGGCAGAGGCAAAGAAGAAAGAGAGGAGAGTTGAGAGAGAGGGATCAAGAGAGAGGGTGAAGAAGAAAGTGAGAGAGCATGTGTATGGGAAGCAGATTCTGCTATATCTTTGCCTGGGGGACAGGGAAGTAGGAGCAGCAAATCCCATTAAGGTGAGGGTGGAGCTGGCACCTGTGGTTGGGCTGTCTGGTCACCTGGCTTGTAGCAGTGGCGGTGGGGGCTGTAGATCATGCCACAGATAAGACTGTGCCATTTTACCAACAGTCTTTGCCAGGTAGTGTGGCAGGATCGTCTTCTAATGGAACGCTGTCTGCTGGGCATTTTCATTGAGGGCACTTGCAGAAAGCTCAGAGATGGCTAAGGCTGGCAGCAGCAAGGGATTCTGGGAAGAAGTCTGCAGTCTCCCAAGTGGGCCACTGGGAGAGAGCCTGGCATCTATCTAACACCCAAAGCCCACCCATGCCAGGGGACCTGGGCAGCCGCACTGAGGAGCCCCGGCAGTAAAGTGAAATCTCTGGACTGAGGACCAGCCCTGCTCCTGGGTTTCAGGCATCAGGAGTCTTATCTAATTCTGAACCAAGTGGGAGATGTCCTCTCCCACACTGAGGGGGTGGGCGGATTTGTCCCGACTTAGAAAAAGTGGATTGACTTGATTTTTGAAAAAGAGAGAAGTGTGAAGATCCTCGTGTTGAGGAGGAAAACAGGCTCCTTGGCCACAGGAAAGAGGAGATGGACTGTTCCACCCCCGCCCCCCACCCTGAGCCTGGTGGGAAGGAGTGAGGATGAGGAGATGAGACCAGCATGCCAGTGGGAGGCAGGGCCGGAGGCTGAGATCTCAGGGTAAAGAAAGTCAGGATCTGTGGGGACGGGGCTGAGGTCAGCGCTGTGACACTCCAACACTGCGTACATTCAAGGGGTATGAATTCAGCGTGTTCAAAAACACCCACTGGGAGGGGGAAAGGGAAGCAAGCGTCCCTCCCCACACCTCCCTCATCAAGCAGCATCAGAGGACAGCGGAGGACCATTGTGGTGACAATGCGATCCAACCCGTGTGTGCAATTCTAGTCTTCATAACCACCATGTCCGTCCAGGCCCCCGGCTGAATGAAGTCAATGGATCCAAAGCTTAAATCTGGATTTGGGTTGAAATTTATTTATTTCTCAGCTCACAGGCTCTCTCCGTCCTTGGATATCATTCTACGGATGGAGCAGTTTTTTCAAAAAAATTTTTTTTCGTGCTTATTTCCACCTTCTTTGAAAGGCAGAGAGATAGGGGCAGACAGAAGGAGATTTTCCATTCGTGGGTTTATTTTCCAAATACTCAAAACAGCTGGGGTGGGGCCGGTCCAAAGCTAGGCTTCAGGAACACAACCCATGTCTCCCACATGGCTGGTGGGGACCCAAACACTGAGCCATCACCTGTTGCCCCCCAGGATGAGCACTAGAGGAGGCTGCAATTTGAAGAGGAGCAAGGACTTGAGTAGGCACTTTGATACAGGAAGTAGGCTTCCCAAGTGATGTCCTTTTGTTTTTGTTTTGAAGATTTTATATTATTTATTTGAAAGACAGAGTTACAGAGAGAGAGAGAGAGAGAGAAAGAGAGAGAGAGAGAGAAAATATTTTCTATCTGCTGGTTCACTCCCCAAATGGTTGCAACAACTGAAGCTGGGCCAGACCAAAGATAGGAGCATGGAACTCCACCCAGGTCTCCCATGTGGGTGCAGGGGCCCAAGCACTTGGGCCATTTTTTGCTGTTTTCCCAGACCATTAGCAGGGAGTTGGATTGGAAGTGGAACAGCCGGGACTTGAACAAGCACTCATTTGGGATGCCGACATGGCAGGTGGTAGTTTAACATGTTGTACCACAACGCTGGTCCCCCAAGCGTTGTGTTAACCAAGGCCCCCTTCCCCCTTTTTATTGAACTGATTGGAGGTAGGTTAATGGGCTTTGTGAACAGATCTCTTCACATTAGATGGTGACAGTGATGTTGACCCTGGCCTGGTGCTTTGCTGAAGAGCATGGATAAGACTGCACTGTAGAGGCCCAAAGCCTCAGAGGCCACTTAGGAATCTGCTGCTGGTTTCCTTGATGTTTCTTTTTTATTTATTTAGTAAATATTTATTTATTTATTTGAGAGGTAGAATTACAGACAGAGAGAGGGAAAGACAGAGACAAGTCTTTCATCTGCTGATTCACTCCCCAAGTGGCCACGATGGCCAGAGCTGAGCCGATCCAAAGCCAGGAGCCAGGAGCTTCTTCCAGGTCTCCCACGTGGGTGCAGGAGCCCAAGTACTGGCTCCATCTTCCGCTGCTTTTCCAGGCCACAAGTGGAGAGCTGGATCAGAAGAGAAGCAGCCGGAACACAAACCAGTGCCCATATAGGATGCCGGCTTAACTCACTAGGACACAGTGCCGGTCCTATCCTTGATGTTTCTTGACATTCCAGGTTCATTCCTCTGTCAGGGTTTCTACATTTGCTTTTTTTTTTTCTTCTACATTTGCTTTTGCATCAGGCTAGAATACTCTTTGTCAGATTTTTCTCGTAGCTTGCTTTATTATTTCAGGTCACTGTTAAAATATTTCCATTGTAGAGCTATCTTCTTGACAACCCCACTAAATATACTCATCCCTCTTCTCAATGCTGTGCAGCAAATCACAATCTATCCTACTTTATTTTATTCGTACTTATAGCACATCTCATAATCAGAAATATATTACACTTTTAAAATTATTTTTGTTTGTCCTCCCTATCAGTAAGACATGAGCACTGTGAGGGTAGGAGCTTGGCTTCTTGTTCACCACTGAATCCCCTTAGCTAGAATAGTGCCCATTTAACAAGTGCTTTCTCAATGCTGAGTGAATGAACAGAATTCTGCAAAACCAGAGATGGAGAGATGGCTTGTGGGTTACAGAGGGATGTTAAACATCTCTTGTTCCCCTGTGTGTATAATATGCAGACAAGATTCATAAAGGACTGGAGTTGATAACAAAGTATTGGAATTTAAATCCACACAAATATTTCTCTTCTTGAGTTAGGTTGACACCAGGTTACTACCTGCCCAGTGTCTTGGAGTAGATTCTAAGTCCCCATCAACTATCCAAAAACTAGTGTGTCACACTGATCTCTCTTTTTTGTTTTAGTTCCACAAACGACTATGATCATAGAAGGTGTATTAGTTGTCAGTTGCTGTATAGAAATTGTCCCACGGTGTAAGCAACACACCTTTATTATCTCATAGTTTCATTTAGTCGAGAATCTGTGCAGGTTTGGTGAGGTCCTCTGTTTCAGCATCCCCCAGAGGCCGAAAGCAAGGTGTTGGCCGTGGCTATAGTTATCTTAAGGCGGCTGGGGTAGGATCCACTTCCAAGTTCACTCACGTGGTTGTAGGCAGGATTCAGTTCCTCATAGGTCATTGACTAGGGACATGGGTTTCTTGCTGGCTATTGTCCAGAGGCCACCCCTAGTTCCTTGACACATGGTCATCTCCAACATAGTAACTTGCCTCATAAAACATGTGAATCAAGAAGGCAAGAGAGATTACAAGTGAGTGGTCACAGCTCTTATAATCCTACTTCAAACATGATATCACGTAGCTTTTGCCATATTTTTTCACTAGAAGCTCATCACTAGCACAAGGAAGGGAGTGAACATCAGGAGGTGGGGACATTGGGAGCCATTTTGGAAGCTGATTATCAAAGAAGAAAAGCAAGAGATGGGCATATGGGATGGGATGGGAGGCTGTTATTCCAGGACAGAAGAGTTAGTTCTACTTTAAATTTAGTTTACAAGCTTGAAGTGTTATTTCTTGCCATTTGGATGACATGGAATGGCAATTTGAAAGTGTTCTTTATATTACATTAAAGAGAAATGATCCTACACTTGGCAAAAATGACAAGGAAGACTTTACTGAACACAATTGCAATGGAGGAGGGAGACTAAACTCAACTCAAATACAGCCCGGAAGAGTGGGGATTTACATCCAACGGGCAAGGTGAGAGAGTGAGTGGAAAATTACTAAGATAATTCCTTGGGTAGCCAGGAGACAAGGGAGGGGGAGCTGATCAGTTTCACGGGTGAGAGAGGAGGAGCTTGACTGGATATCAGCATAGGGGAGACATTCTTCATCAATTGGCTTACTAGAATTCTTTGCTAAAGCTGGGCTCAGCAGGCTCTTATCAAGGGCTGTGGAAGAAGTCTCAACTGTCTCCTGTTAGCATCTCTATGATCTGGAAGCCCCTTGTCTCAACTGTCTCCTGTTAGCATCTCTATGATCTGGAAGCCCCTTGACTTGCGTGGTCTAAAGCAATCTGTTGGGAGTCTAAAACAAGGGCGAGACCCTAATCCCAAAGGGCCGGTGTCCTTATAACAGGAAGACGAGACATGAAAGGTTGCTCTTCCCTCTGTGTGTACAGAATGAAGGCCAAGTGAGGACCTAGTGGGAATAATGGCTATTTACAAGCCAGCAAGAGAAACTTCACCGGGAACTAAACTCATTGGCACCTTGCAGTTGGATGTCCAATCTCCAGAACTGTAAAAAATACTCCTAAATACCCGTGTTCAAGCCACCAGCCTGTGCTGGTCATTACAGCAGTCTAGTTCACCAAGATGCCCAGCTCTCTCTACTCTCCGCAGGGACCCTCCCCACTGGCAATCATTTAAGACAGTGTTAGTTGTTTTTTTCTGGCCTTTTCCCTGCTTTATATTTTTGATAATAGATGAGTATCTTTTGACTCATTGACTTTAGATAATACCTATTCATTTCCTGTTATGGCAGACAAGTGTTTAGCTTTAGTGACTTCTTTCTTTCCTCCATTCTTCCACTAGGAAGTACACTCTATTTTTTTTTTTTTTGGCTAAGTCAATATGTGAAATTTTCTCAATCGCTGAGAAACTGTTAAGACAGTACTGCTTGACGTGAATAAGAACAGTCCTGCACAGCAAGTTGGTTGTCATGTGGAAGAGAACACTATATCCCGAGAATAGAACATGGACAGAGTAAGCGAAAATGGTTGAGTCACTCATGTTCATTCTTTTTCCAAACTAACCCATCAGATACTGTGCTCCTCTCCCCTACTGAGCAGCAGCCAAGGAAGGCAAAAGAAACCAGAGTATTTTGAGTATTTTTGCCTCTAGGGGATGAGAAAGGAAATTTCCATTCTATAATGGAGACCTGAGGCAAGGGATGACGCTCTCTCCTACACAGTCCAAATGATTTGACTTCTGTGAGTCTGTGGCCATGTTAGGGGCTCTGCCATGCCAGAGCCTGGGCCCAGTATGCTTGGGTGAGCTCAGATATCCATTTGGAGTTGAGTGTGACAAGTAGGTACTAAGTAATGAATGCCTTAGCAAAGTCAAAGTGAAGTGGGAGGCAGGTCAATTTCCATTGTCGCTTGCCCTTTAAATTGGACTGTACCATTAATCTGCCATGTGGAGTGTCCTGCTAGACAATAGACTTGAAAAATGATGCACACACAGCCCTAAATTTGCTGAGCTATTCTCATACTCAGCCGAGCTCATTTCAAAGCATTCAGACTGTACCACAATTAGCTGCTGATACTCTCCTAAAATAATATAAAGCCAGTCCAGTAATTATACACTGGAAGAAACTATGTATAGAAAAACTGATTAACTTGTGGGATAGTGCAATTTTCTGAGCTGGGAGTATTTCAGCCAAAATGGTAGTGCTCCTGTTGGTATGGTTGCAAACCCAACTGCAAATCCTTAGCTAAACATTTAACAACTCTTGCTCTAAATTCATCAAACAAATCTTTAGACTTTATAGGTCAAGGGACTCAAAGGGCGAGCTATGTGTTTTCCAAGTTCACCTGTAGGTGGCACTGTAAGAATAGTCAAGGGAATACCTATGCTAACCTACCAAGTTTTAGAAGTGACCTCAGCTGTCAATCAGGGTTGTTGCTGCCATCATCATCACTATCATGATGGCATGATCATTAGCATCATTCAATACGAAGCAATGGCATGTGATGTGTGTAGTTATAGATCTCACGTCTCTTGATTCTCTAACCATCTCATATGCATACGTTTAGCATTGACATTTCTACTTCTGTTCTTGGCCCTTTGCTTCTGTGATGTGCCCTGGCCGGTGTGTCCTGGCTGGGATATCCTGCCATGTTCCTTCATGCCTTGTTTCAAGGTTCCAGAGACAGCTCAGTGAGGCCTTTCTCTAACACACAGTCTTTGCCTAGATGGCCTTGGCTTGCTTCCTGGCCACTGTCCTATCCTAGAAAGGTCTTTTATTCTTCCTTCCAAAGTCAGCTTCTAAGATCAGTCTTTATTTTTTTTTTAATATTTATTTATTTGCTTGAAAGTCAGAGTTATAGTGAGATAGAGGGAGAGACACAGAGAGAGGTCTTCCATCTGCTGGTTCACTCCCCAAATGGCTGCAATGGCTGTTTTGAAGCCAGGAGCCAGGAGCTTCTTCCTAGTCTCCCATATGGGTGCAGGGGCCCAAGCACTTGGACCATCCTCCACTGCTTTCCCAGGTGCATTAGCAGGGAGCTGGATTAGAAGTAGAGCAGCCAGGAGTTGAACTGGCACCCTATGGGATGCTGGCATTGCAGGTGATGGCTTCACTTACTACACTGTAATACTGGCCCTAAAATCAGTCTTAAACCACTCAGCCCTCCTTTGTTTTGCACAAAGCTGCACCCAGCTCTCCAGAGTGGAAGGTACCTCCTGATATCCTTGCTTGCTCTGACTGCGGTCATCTACACTTCCTCTGTACCTGGAGAGTTGTCCACGTCACTCCCTTGACATCACATGTAAGTTTCTGGAGTTCAGGGGCTTTGCCTTATTCATTGCTGCATTTCTATGGGTATCACACACTAAGTTCTCAACAGGTATGTGTTGAATGAATGGGTGAGAGAAGGAGAAAGTAAGTCAGTCCTCAGAATGCACTTCCTTCAAAGTAGGGATGTGGAAAGAAGAGAAATTTCCAGTCTTCCTCTTGCCAAAACATTTTTATCTTGATTTAGGGTTCTCTCCACTTGGGTGGCAGTTGGAATAAGGCAGAAGCTACAGAGAAGCTTCTTCCAAGGAAATGGAAAATGTAAATTATCTTTCAATTCCATTTCCATGAACTTTTTGGAGCACCCACGTACTGTATTCCCTCCGGAAACGAGCGTGTTGGACGCTGCCCTGCAGCCGTTCCCACCCTTGTTCTTGTTGGCAGAGCCCTGACTCTGGCCCTCTCACGATCCTGGAGGGTGAATCACGATCAGTTCAAGTGACAACGTCATTTACGTCACCAGAGAACGGTTTGGGCCTAAGTTTTGACTCTGGAATCTGATGCTGCCCCATCAGCAGGTTCGGGAAAGGCTTTCTTCACTAATAAAGACAATGAGTGAGATGCTCCCGTCGTTGACTGGCTGTTGTTGGGTTGGGTCTGTGACACTCAGGACACCTGTAGTCACCTCTCACCAAGAGGAGACCTTGCTCTCATCCCACTGAAATGGAAAGAGCCCCTGGCTCTTGAGGACACAGTGGAATCATGGGTTCCCTAGCCTGGAGCCTGTCTTTCCTCTGGACTTAATGTAAAGTAATAAATCTCATACTTGACTTCTATTAGTTGCTTCTACTCTTTTGTACAGTCAAAGGTATTGTAACTGATTACCTTACAAGATTTTTGTAATATTTTTCTCAATCACTTCCCAGCATCAACTATGGGAAGGCCCCGGGTTGGTTCAGTGGGAGGGATTGAGGAGCCAGAGTCGTGGGATGTGCTGGACATGGCTTCCTGGTCCTTCCCAGATCCACTTGCCGCCCTTTTCATCCTTGCTTCTCTGAGACCCCAACAGGACCGCACCTGTCTACCCACAGTGCTGACAAGGGTACCAAGCATCACCTTTGTCTGCTTGCAAGTTGGACATCAGCATGACCCCCACCCCCCACCCCGGGGGCTTCTCACCAAATATCATGTGACCTGGAGTCTTCTTTTTAAGATTTCCCAAAGCTGAATCCAAATACGGGGGCTTATATGTTTATTCTGTATATCAGTCAGAGTCCCAACAAGACACAGATGGCTCACTCAAGTTTGGATAATTCGAGGAAAGTTTACATACAAACGTGTGGGCAGGATGGTGGGCAACCATAAAGTCGGTATAAAAGCACCAGATTCTCTGCTTTAGTCTACCACAAAGCACATTCAACTCCAAGTTCTGTTAGAAGCCCCATTCCTCCCAGAACATTGTTAGATCAAATTTCACCCAGCCTCACATTTGTTCCTCTCTTCCTTCTAGAAGGATCTCAAGTTACATTTTTTTTTCCTGGAAAGTTTTTCTGTTTTAAACCCATCAATAATTACTGACCCTCTCTCTTTTTAAAAAAAATTTATTTACTTGAAACACAGAGATACAGAGAGAGAAGGCGAGACAGAATCAGAGAGAGAGAGAGAGAGAGAGAGAGAGAGAGAGAATCTGCTGGTTTACTTCTGAAGTGGCTGCAATGGCTGGGGCTAGGCCAGGCCAAAGCTGGGAACCAGGAGCTTCCCCTGGGTCTCCCATATGTAGGGACCCAAGTACTTGGGCCATCTTCTGCTGCTTTCCCAGGTACATTAGCAGGAAACTGGATCAGAAGTGGAGCAGCCAGGACACAAACAGGTGCCCATATAGGATGCCAGCACTGCAGGTGGAAGCTTAACCTTCTATGCCACAGCACTACCCCCACCCTTCTCTTATAATTGAATGTTGCAATGCAATAAAAACTCTTCTTGGGAACAAAGAACACACCTGATACCTATCATTAAACTGAGTGACACCACTAATGTAGTGTGTAGCATACTTTATTGTGATATTTTTTCTTTTTTTTTTTTAAAGATTATATTTATTTATTTGAGAGGTAGAGTTACAGAGAAAGGCAGAGGCAGAGGGAAGTGGCGGGGGGGGGGGGGGCGCTTCCATTCTCTGGTTCACTTCCCAGAGGGCCTCAATGGCTGGAGCTGAGCTAATGCAAAGTCAGGAGCCAGGAGCTTCTTCCAGGTCTCCCATGTGGGTACAGGGGTCCAAACAACTGGGCCATCTTCCACTGCTTTTCCAGGCCACAGCAGAGAGCTGGATCAGAAGAGGAGCAGTTGGGACATGATCTGGTGCCCACATGGGATTCTGGCACAGCAGGCGGAGGCTTAGCCCACTACACCACAGCATTGGCCCCCTGATACTTTTTTACTTTGGTAAAATGTACATAACATTTACTACTTTAACTATTTCAAAGTATACAGTTTGATGGTATTAATCACATTTACATTGTTGTGCAACTATCACCACTGTCCATCCTCAGAACCTTTTGTTCATCACAAACTGAAACTCTGTATTCATCAAACAATAATTTTAATCATTAATTGGACCTAGTATTTAAAACATTAATGTATTTTATTTTTATAAAAATTTTGAGAAAATTTGAAGAGATAGTAGTTTCCAGCTCCTTCTATCTCCATCATAGTTGAAAGACTGTCATAACTAAAGTTCATATTTTATTTGTGTTTCCCTAGTTTTATCTAGTTTTTCCTTGTGATCTTTTTTTCTATTCAAGTATCATATCCAGGATTTCCACATTGTATTCATTTGTAAGGCATGCTTAAGTATCTCTTGGTTTTGTCAGTTTCTTGGGCTTTGCTTAGTAATCATTGCTTTGAAAGTTTGGAGGAATATTGTCTAGGTAGCTCACAGCATATCTCTCCATTTGGATTTGTCTGATGTTCTTATAATCAGTCTGGGACTATGCATTTTTGGGAGGAAGACCACACAGATGGAGTATCATTCTCACTGTATCTTTTTTTAAAAAGCCAGGTGCTTCTCCTGGTCTCCCATGGGGTACAGGGCCCAAGCACCTGGGCCATCCTCCACTGCACTCCTGGGCCACAGCAGAGAGCTGGCCTGGAAGAGGAGCAACCAGGACAGAACCTGGCACCCCGACCGGGACTAGAACCCAGGGTGCTGGTGCCACAGGCAGAGGATTAGCCCAGTGAACCATAGCGCTGGCCTCCTTTATGCATTTTCTGTCTCTCACAGCTAGGTTTGCTCTATGAAATGTGTTCCTGGTCACCATGACTGGAGAAAGTTGGGTCAACAGAATAGTTTCTTCAGATGTTTGAGATTTTAGGGCAAGGTAGGCTCATTGTGTGCCCAAGATTAATGCAAAGCTACTAAATTAATGACTACTTAATACCCTTTGATTGACTAGTAACTATGAAAATAGCAGAGCTCAAATTCTTTCAACATTGTTGATGGTCAACTAGCATCCATGGTTCCTTCTTTCCTTTTCCTTATAAGCCCAGTTTCATGTCTAACAGGCTATTTGTCCTATACAACCTATGTGCCCCAAGGAGCAATCCCCTACGCGGAGCCAAGAACTGCCGCAACTGCTCCAAGAGCAATCCTTTCTCCTTGCCTGCTGTTGGTTCAGGAATGAACAGGTCGTGACACAATTAAGGAAAAGATGTGTGGAAATCTTACTAGAGGCTTCTGGAGACTTCTTTGCTCTTCTGCCGTAGCTTTGAAGCAACCACCTGTCTTTTCTGAATGTCATTATATATTTGATTGGAACCATTGAAGCATCACCACACCAGCCCAAGAAAGCAGCTGCAACACAGAGGAGGGTACCCTGGAGAATGTCATGGAGACGGAACAAGAATCCTGCCCATGCCTACCCTATTTCTAGACCAGAGCCACTCACATCGTAGGCTGGGAACCATCTGTGAACAGTTGGTTACCATTCAGTGATGACATAAACACAGAAGTTGAAAATAAGTGCTTAGACACTTTCATAGGAATTAAACCTTGTTATCACATCTCAGTGTGTGGCCAGTGGATTTATCTGGCCCAATAGGTTATAGTTCAGTTTGGGTGTTGTCCAACAAAAGATTGAGTTGCAAGTCACACACACTCGGCACAAGTGCTGTGAGTTAGGATCATGTCGCATTCTGCCATGGATTGGAAGAAGCAAGCAGTAAGACGAGAACAAGTACCCTCACTACAGCTATTTTTGAGAAGCACTGCTCCAGACTTCAACATTTATGTAAGGGGCTAGTTCTGTGGCACAGTAGGTGAAGCAGCTGTTTCGGATGACTGCATCCCATACTGAAGAGCCTTGTGTGAGTCTGGCTAGTCTGCTTCCAATCCAGCTTCCTGCTAATGCACTTGGGAGGCAGCAGATGATGGCTCAAGTCCTTGGGTTCCTGCCACCCTTATGGGAGAACCATATGGAGTTCCTGGCTCCTGGCTTCAGTCTGGCCCAGCCCCCACTGTTGTAGCATTTGGAGAGAGAGGCAGCAAATGGAAGATCTCTCTCTGTCTCTTCCTCTTTCTCAGTCACTGTGCCTTTAAAATAAATTAAGAAATAAATCTTTTAAAAATAATTATGTGAGTTAATTAATTTCCCCATTGTTTAAGACAATACAGATTCTGTTTTCTCCATTTCACAGCCCAAGCCATCTTAACTGGTACACTGAGTGAATTCAGTAAAAAAGTAAAGACGTACACTTTTTCTAGGATACACATGTTGTCAAGTGAGTGTGTGTGTGTGTATGCTTTTACCTGTCTCTGGATCTGGGTAACCACTTCCCAGTGTTAGAGATCGCAACACGTTGAAGAAAAGGAGTTATTTTGGTGCTTTTTGCCAGCTGTTGGCATTTCTCAGCTCTGGTTCATTGGTTTGAATGTGATGGCGTCAGGAAACAGGTGAGGGTGACATTAGAAGAACCGAGTTCCATTTGTACCTTTATGGGGAACACATAAGGAAGAGAAAAGTTGATTTCCTGACATTTTTTAAATTCTGTTTTTACTTTTGTATTTCAAAATGTTGCTTATATTGGAATAACATCAGTGTGATTTTCATAACACTTTTTTGGCCATAGCCTTCAAGAGATTATCAGAATTATAGGTTTTAACAGCATTAATTATATGTTATGAAGAAAAAGCTTTCAATAATTTTTTTCTTCCAATGATGTGAACTAAGGAAAGCACTCTAATGAGCTGATTATTGTGTGCATAGAAATAGCATAGATGTATTCATTAATAGATGTGAACCTTATTTTGTGACTCTTATCTTTTGATATTATTTTGATCTCAATGGAATGTTTTACAAAAGTCAGATAATCTTTCACTTAGGGTATGACTCCTTTAATTTACTACATCAAAGACAGTCTTTAAGTTAGTGATCCAGAAGTTGCTGTATGAAATTCAAAAGTTTACAGTGGAGAAAACAGTGAAATCGCCTCCTCTTTTTCGCCCTGATGGGATGTAGCCATGTGACAACTGATTTATAGTATGCTGTGCGTCAGCCATTAAGCACTTTGGAAGGACTCCTGGTGTTGAAGGATGAGGCAGATGGGGTGTTCTAGAGAACTAGAGAGTTTAATTTGGCTTCGGAGCTGGTTACTATTATAGGAGATAAAAACTGGGCAGTAGCAAGCTGCAGCAGAAGGGACGGCCTTAGCAGATGAGCCTGATATATTATTTTAAGAACTTTCTTCCAAAGCCAAGTCCTAACACCTCATTGCTTTGTATGAAGCACAAAGCACATTTTCATTACAGGACTTGCTTTCCTTGAAAATGCTGAATATCAATTGCGTAAATAAGGATCTTATTTTAATATAAAAGTGTGGCACTCTTGATTCAATTATACAAGGAAACATTACATCATTGGCGTGCACTTTATCAGTACAGCCAGAGCCCTCTACAAGTACAATTACAAGTTGTATAACTGGGATAGTGATGTTCATCAGATATTCCATGGGCTCTCCTAGTTCCCAGCATCCGTCAGAGTTGAATCTGGATGCAAAGGGCAATGAGAAAGGGGGATCTTTCTTTTTTGCCAGTTCTGGTATGAGCTAGTTAAAAATAAACATAGACTTCCCATCATCATCTTCCCTTTTGATGGTGGCCATTTTGACATGGAGCAGCCACCAGATAAAAGCAGCCTGTATCCCTGGGAGACCATATGAAGGAGACCATTCTTGTAGAGGTCTTAACCTGCATGAAACATTTTGTGAATAGGAAAGACACTTTGGCTCTGAGAAACCATTTAGATTGCATATTTATTTGTTACTATAGCACAGGATAGTGCTATGCCAATTCTTGTAGTAGTCATGTCTACACAACTATCTTAGTCTACTTGTGATGCTGTATATAAAAAAACATACCTGGGCTGGGTAATTTAGAAAGAAGAGAAATTGATTTTCTCATAGTTCGGGAGTCTGGGAAGCCCAAGATCAAAGTGCCAGAGGATTTGGAGCCTGGCAAGGCTGCTTGCTCTGCTTCCAAGGTGGTGCCTGGTTGCTGAAGGGCATAAAGGCGAAACTCCGTGTGAGGCCTCTTTTTTTTTTTTTTTTTTTTTTTTTAAATTTGATTTTTTTGACAGGCAGAGTGGACAGTGAGAGAGAGAGAGAGAGACAGGGAGAAAGGTCTTCCTTTTCTGTTGGTTCACCCTCCAATGGCTGCACCACGCTGATCCAAAGCCCGGAGCCAGGTGCTTCTCCTGGTCTCCTATGTGGGTGTAGGGTCCAAGGACTCGGGCCATCCTCCACTGCACTCCCAGGCCACAGCAGAGAGCTGGACAGGAAGAGGGGCAACCAGGACAGAATTTGGCGCCCCGACCGGGACTAGAACCTGGTGTGCCGGTGCTGCAGGTGGAGGATTAGCCTAGTGAGCCGTGGTGCATGTGAGGCCTTTTTTATAAGGGTCTTAATCCCAGTGACAGGGGAGGAGCCCTCGTGAGCCAATCACTGCCTGGAGGCCCCACCTCTTAATGCTGTTGCATTGGAGTTCAAGTTACGGCCTGAGCTTGGGAGGGGGCAGAAACGTTATTTAACCGTGGCAAGATTGGGAGTTACTAACAGATTCACCACTGGTAGCTGGGCATCATCATTTCCAGAAGCAGAGAGGTTGGTATTTGCTGTGGATGTGGGTGCGTGGTGGAGTTCCTGGCGGCCCGTTTCGGCTTTGCTCATTTGCTCTGCGCTGTTGTGTGAACAGACTGTTCTAGGAACTATGATGACATAAACAACAACAGAATGAAATTAGTCTTAAATAGTTTTGATCCAAGGATGAGTAACCCTTCCTCCTTTCAGTAAACTTGTAGTTTGTTAGGAGAGCTAGGACAGGTACCCAAGCAACGAAAATATTAAGTACAGAAGCTTTCAAGGACTTGAGATCCTAAGTTGCAAATTGTAAACAGATTGGAGCAGACAAGTTGCCCATATTGACGCAATAAGACAACACAAGCCATACATATTCAAGAGTAACCGTGTGTGTTCTGGGACATAGTATGATGCCTGCTGGGAGAATGAAGACATTTTTATGAGATTGCTTTTTTTTTTTTTTTTAAGATCGATTTATTTATTGGAAAGTCAGAGTTACACAGAGAGAGGAGAGGCAGAGAGAGAGAGAGAGAGAGGTCTTTCATCTGCTGGTTCACTCCCCAGTTGGCTGCAATGGCCAGAGCTGTGCCGATCTGAAGCCAGGAGCCAGGAGCTTCTTCTGGGTTTCCATGTGGGTGCAGGGGCCCAAGGATTTGGGCTACTTTCTACAACTTTCCCAGGCCATAGCAGAGAGCTGGATTGGAAGTGGAGCAGCTGGGACTCAAATTGGCACCCACATGGGCTGCCTATACTGCAGGTGGTGGCTTTACCCGATATGCCACAGTGTCGGCCCCAAGATTGCTTTTTTTAATGGATATATATATATTTTTTTTTTGACAGGCAGTGTGGGGAGCAACCCAGACTGGACTGAGTTACTGGAATTAAGACTTATTCTATGCATCTGCTCTCCCACAATATGGTGCTGGGAGAGGAGGCAACAGCTTCTAACCAGCTGCCTCTCACCAACTTGACAAGCTGCAGGACCTGCTCCTGATTGGAGGAGAGCAGCGTACTCGGCGTGTGGGTAGCAGAGTTGGGGTTGGCGGAGGAGGACTATAAAGGAGGAGAGAGACGGCATGCACCAGGAACATCTGAAGGAACACCTGTGCAGCCCCCGAGAGAGCCGGCCGGCGGTGTGCCGCTCCCCCGCGGAAGTGGGGAATGTGGCAGGGGGAACCGCCCTTCCACGGAGGTGGAAGGGTCGGTAGCCAACCCGGGAAGAACCAGCAGCAAACCCGGGGAGGGCCGAGCAGACGAAAGAACAGCGCAGGGTCCTGTGTCGTTCCTCCACGAAGAGGGGGAGCGACAGGCAGAGTGGACAGTGAGAGAGAGAGACAGAGAGAAAGGTCTTCCTTTGCCGTTGGTTCACCCTCCAATGGCCGCCGCGGCCGGCGCGCTGCGGCTGGCGCACTGCGCTGATCCGATGGCAGGAGCCAGGTATTTATCCTGGCCTCCCATGGGGTGCAGGGCCCAAGGACTTGGGCCATCCTCCACTGCACTCCCTGGCCACAGCAGAGAGCTGGCCTGGAAGAGGGGCAACCGGGATAGAATCTGGTGCCCTGACCGGGACTAGAACCAGGTGTGCCGGCGCTGCTAGGTGGAGGATTAGCCTAGTGAGCCGCGGTGCCAGCCAGGGATAATTTTTACTTTTAGGAACAGAGAAGATAACATTGTACTCTTCTGTGTCTCCATTTTGGGTACAAGGGCCCAAAGACTTGGGCCATCCTCCACCACTTTCCCAGGCCATAGCAGAGAGCCGGATTGGAAGTGGAGCAGCTGGGATTGGGACAGGCACCCATATGGGATGCTGGCACTGCAGGCGGCGGCTTTACCCGCTACGCCACAACACCGGCCCAAGGGATGGTCTTAACACCTTCTCCAAGGACATGACTTTGTTTCTTGCTGTGTCTGGCTGTTGTTGAGCAGTGGAGTGGCTGTTTGCCTGCCCAAGGCCTGGGTGGGCTGGTTAATCTCAGGAGAGGCTTTCAAATGCTTAGAGAAGACAGAGCAGATGACAAAGGTGGGTACTGGGGATGATGATTCGATTTTGACTTGAACACCTTAACACATTTTGATAGCATTTAATATTTTGGTCAAAATAATACACATTCTTATTTACCAACAACCTCATCAGGCCTGTTACCAGCCTGCGTCCTGGGGTGTGCATCCTGGGGTTTATCATTTGTACACACTCGTCTCACAAAGGCAAATCCAGACCCTTCGAGGACAGTCTAATCTATGCTTCTAGAACAAAGCATGTAGTATTATCACACTGTTTTTCTTCTTGATAGTGAAGACTTATCTTTTTTTTTTTTTAATTCAAAGGACTGTATTGAATCTATTTCTACCCCTTTTCTTCTTGGCAAGCAAAAATACATTTTTCATCTGCTACAAAGGTATCACTAGATCTATCTGTCTCCTCTTAATTATAAGTATGATAGTAAGCGGCTGGCACTGTGGCATACTGGGTAAAGCTGCCGCCTGCAGTGCTAGCAACCCATATGAATGCCAGTTCAAGTCCTGGCTGCTCCACTTCTGACCCAGCTCCCTGCTAATGCACCGGGGAAAGCAGCAGAAGAAAGCCCCTGTATCCACATAGGAGACTCGGAAGAAGCTCCTGGATTCTGGCTCCGGATTGGCCCAGCTCCAGGCCATTTGGGGAATGCTTCTGCCTCTCTGTAACTATGCCTTTCATACAAATAAATAAATAAATAAATATGCCTTTCATATAAATGAATAAATCTTAAAGAAAGCTCAATAGTATGAGAGTAATAATACAGTGATATTTGTCTTCAGGATACTTTTTTTTTATTATTTATTGGACAGAGTTAGACAGAGAGAGAGAAAGGTCTTCCTTCCATTGGCTCACCCCCCAAATGGCCACTACGGCTGGAGCTATGGCTATCCAAAGCCTGGAGCCAGGTGCTTCCTCCTGGTCTCCCATGCGGGTGCAGGGCCCAAGCACTTGGGCCATCCTCCACTGCCTTCCCAGGCCATAGCAGAGAGCTGTACTAGAAGAGGGGCAACTGGGATTCTGTGGATAATTACACTAAACACATGTGGTTTTTTTTTGTCTGTTTTAGGTATATTGTGCTCTCTTCCAAGACATTTGAATAATCTACTGGTGAAGAGTTCAAAGAGAATAAAGATTGAGATACTACATTATTATTGTTACACTTATATATCCCAAAAAAATCCTAAGTCTGTTATAATTTTCATAAGAAATTATTCTGGGATCATTTTACCTATCTGTTATTTATCCTTTGAACCCAATTCTCTAGTTTCTACTATATTTTCTCCTAGGAGAGATAATAAACGAGGCACTCCCTCGTGGAACAAAAAACAGATTTGATTTGCAGGAGTTGGGAACGTTCTGACGAGTCTCAGCCAAGTGCTGAGCTGCGGGTTTGCAGGATTATTCATTTTCAAGTATACAGATGTCAGGAAAATATGACATCTGAGCATCGTGTCATGGCTTCTGACAGCGAAATAGGTCAGCTCTCCAGGTGGTCTCTAAGGGAAGCCCACCCGGAGAGGGAATGTAGAAATCTCCCTGTTACGCTAACTCTGCTGGCTGTGCTGGAGTTCCACAGGGCTGAAGATCATCAATACCACCCTGAGAATACAGACTCTTAGATCTCTTTCTATAACAAATCAGCCGAGACGTCTACATGTGCTTGTGTGTACTCTAGTCTGTGTGGTGAGTTAACAGGGAGGGACAGAGGTGTTTGCAAGCATGAGAGATGTCATGTGTAGAGTGTAGGAAGGAGGCCAGGGAATGGGAGTCTTCCAAGATTGGAGCCAAAGCTTCCTGTGTCATCTTCTCCCAGGTGGGGAAAACATCTCACCAGGAGAGTGGCCCATAGCTGTGTCCTGTAGCCACTGGTAGATGACAGTGTCAACTGCGTCCGCGTCATTGGAGCAACTCTAGTTCCCAGCAGTGAGTAGCAGCTCACCTAACCCATGCATGGTTGAGGTTGCTGCAGTCATGAGGTGCCCATCCCCCCGAACTTCTGCACGGATCTCAGCTGGAGCCAGGTGTATTGCTCTTCCTCCTCCCTAGGGGAGTGGAGGTGGCTTCCCAAGGGGAATGCAGACCCTTGAGACACTTGGGCTTGATCCTGAAAGGGCAGGTCTTGAGTGCACTGGGACGGGGTTGTTGCAGACAAGTCTCTTATACAGCCGCAGAGCTATCCACACGGTTACAGAGATGCCGTTCTTTGGAACTGCATTTGTTATGATCTGAATGTGTCCCCTCCCCTCCCAAATCCATATGTTGAGATTCTAGTTCCCAAGATGATGGTATTTGGAGGTGGGGCCCTTGGGAGGAAGTTGGGTCATGAAGGCAGAGCCCTCTTATCAGAGAATCCAGGGCGCTACCCTGTCCCTTCCTCCATGTGAGGACACAGGACGCCGTCACCTGGGAGCCAGGAAGCGGGCCCTCACTAGACGCTGAATTTGCTGCTATCTTGATCTTGGAGTTCACAGCCTCCAGAACTGTGACAAATGTCTGCTGTTTATAAACCACCTACTTTGCAAATAATTTATTAATTAATTTGCATATTTGAGAGGCAGAGAGAGAGAGAGAGAAATCCTCCATCCACTGGTTAACTCCCCAAATGCTTGCAGGAGACAGGACTCAATCCAGTTGTCCTCTGTGGGTGCAGGAACCCAACCCCTGAGCCATCCCCTGCTGCCTCTCAGGGTGCATGCTAACAGGAAGCTGGACTCAGAAGGAGGGCCAAGACTCAAACCCAGACACTCAGATATAGAATACGGGCCCCCAAGTGACATTGTAGCTGCCTAGGCCAAGTGCCCACGCTGCAGCCACCTATTTTTAACCTTTGGTTACAGCAGCCCTAGCAGACTAAGACAGCATGCAGCATCCATTTCACTGTAGGGGTCAAGCTCAAGCTCAAGTTCAATGATTTGAACTATATTTCCAGAAACTTTTATTTTGACAACTTATGCTCCAGAACACAAGTTGAGTATCTCTTACCTGAAATGCTTGGGACCACATTTTGGACTTTTTTGGAATTTGGAATATTTGTGTGTACATAATGAGATGTTTTGGGAATGTGACCCACATCCAATCATGAAATTAATGTGTTTCATGTACACTTTATACACATAGCAAGAAGGTAGCTTTATCCAGTGTTTTACAATAATTTTTTACATGAGATAAATTTTAATGGTTTTGAATTTTCTGCTTGCAACATAATGTTAGTGTTCAAAAAATTCCGAATTTTAGAGCATTTCAGTTTAGGGTGGCTCAAGCTGTGTATGCTTAAATAATAGAGTCTAATTAAAGGGAAATGTTTGCAAGAAGAAGAACCTGGTGAAATATAAAACAGCCCTCAGATACATCCATGAACAGGCTTGCTTAGACTGGACCCCCACACCTAGCATTTAATATTCCCAAAGGTTTTAAATCCAACAGAATTTCCTTTGTAAGTTCTCATACCCAAAGGAGGCATGAAAAATTCTCAACCTTTTTGTAAGTGGACAAACAACTTAGAGATCTTGACTGTTACACAATACAATGGGAGAAAAAAAGACCATGAAGAATAGATTTCACTCCAATATGCTTTGCATAATATTTTAAAGTGTCTAATTGCTTTTGTTTCAGAAATGTATTCCCACTGAATACACCAGATAATTCTCCAAATTAAAAACTTCACGGAGAAAGAGGAGAGAAAGGCAAGCATACTGGATCTTAAATCTTTGCCTGATTTTCATTTCTAAAAACCCTAGTCATACTAATTCCACACTTTTCTGTTTTGTTTTTTTTTTTTAATTTGTGCTGTAGCTTATGTACACTGAACTAGTGCTAGAGTCTGACGTGGTTAGCTCAGTACATTTTATGCACCTGCGTAATCACCGCCCCAATCCCCTTTAGAATCCTTCCAGCACCCAGAAGGCTTATGTTCTCTGGCAGTCAGACTCCCCTGCAAATAAACCACGTTCTGGCGTCTCCCTGTCCCCATAGATCACTGTTACCTGATTTGAACTTCATATGCATGGAAAATTTTGTGTCTGGCTTCTTTTGCTCAATATTCGTCTCGGATACTCATCCTTGTATGAAATTCCACATTGCTGTGCAGTACCCCCTTGTGTGAGTACACTACATTTATTTTCCCTTCTTCTGTATATGGACACCTCTGTGGCCTCTGCTTTTGGCACTGGTTTTGAATAATACTGCTATGAGCAGTCCTGTTTTTTATTTAGGAAAGATAACCACCTGTTTCAGTTGAGATTAGAATGGAAATGCCAGCTCATAGGGCACACTGCTTAGATTAGTAGGTAGGTAGACCAAACAGTTTTTGGACAAGTGGAAGTGTTTATCTTTCCATAGCAATGCATGAGAGTTCCAGTTGCTCCTCATTCTTGCCAACACTTGGTTTTATCTGTCCTTTAATTTTAGGTGTTCTGAAGCTGGTGTTGTGGCCTAGTGGTTAAAGCCACTGCCTGCAAAGCTGGCACCTGGTATGGGCACCGGTTCAAGTCTTGACTGCTCCACTTCCAATCCATCCTTACTGATGACCTAGGAAATATATACCCACAAGAACACATAAAATTATTATTTTTAAATATTTATTTGTTTATTTGAAAGGTAGAATTACAGAGAGAGAGAGAGAGACCTTCCATCTGCTGGTTCACTCCCCAAATGGCTGCAAAAGCCGGAGCTGCAAGTACTTGAGCCATCCTCTGCTGACTCCCAGGGTTTATCAGCAGAAAGCTGACATGGGATGCGAGTGTCCAAAAATGGTGACTGAACCTGCTGTGACACAACACTTGCCCTCTTGGTCCCCTTTGCAACATTCTATTGGAGTGGAAACTATCGTTCCTGGAGCAGGATGCACCAGCTAGATACCCTGGGTGCAACCTGTGAAGGTCAATGCTATGTCCATTTTACAGATGATGAACTGGATTCTGAGCTTTGTGACGTGCTCACCACCACATACGCAGCAGGTGACAGGGCAGGATTTCCAGCCCAGGGTTCAGATACTGGTTTCACCAGTACCATTGTCCACAGGCGTTGAAGGTTCCCTAGACCCTTCTTGCCATAGTCCCCTCCTTCTGCCCTGCCCCCAGGCCTTCCTCTAAGCATCGCTGTTTCTGATTGCTGTTCCAATGCTCTGCGCAAAATATGGCTTTCCCACACTGTCCGTGGGTCCTCTCTTTAGGATAACCAGGGCCCCAGGGCAGGGAGGCAGCGCAGGGGTGACATTTAGCATGGTGGCTCTTTGCATTCCAGTGCCAGACAGAGCCCAGTGACCTGGCCTTTCCTGAGGGGAGTTTGAGGACTTGGGGGAACTGGCTCATTGCTATTAATTCAGAAGCCGGAGACCCTCCTAGGCCTTGGGTGAGAGTTAAGGCCAAGTGAGCCTTCGCAAGTCTTCCTGGGCAGGCAGAGCTGCCCTTTGTGATGAATGCTGGTCCTGCAGAGGCACGATTAGGCAGCTGATCCCAGACTGCCCTGCGTGAAACCAGGGTTCAGGACTCCCTGGAGGCTGCTGTAGTGTGCTCAGCTCATGGGGCAGAAGGAGCCAAGCATGACAGCATGTGAGCGCACGTTCAATTTGTAAGTGCAATAGAAATGCAAGTTCTGATATGATGACGAACCTCACAACCATCTGTCATGGCTCTGATTCCCTGGGAGGATGTCCCTGGCTGTTTAGTGCGTGGTAGCGTTTTTATTTTCTCATTCAGGGGAAGCAGTGGGGAGGCGTGAAACGCTGGTATCAGGACACCATGGTTGAATCTGAGCTCCACTAGGGGACAGCTCTGTGATGCTGGACAAGTGATTGCTGGTCTGAGCCTTTGCTTTTTAAATCAGTGCAGTGGGTGCTGGGGTCTGAATGTTAGTGTCTGCTCAGATTCAAAAGCCTATTCCCTAATGTGGCAGTGTTAAGAAGTGACCTGTACAAGATGCCCAAGGGAGCTTCCATCACGGGAAGACACAGCCAGAGGGTGCCATCTATCCATCTATGCATAGAGTGAGCCCTCACCAGAGACTGGATCTGCTGGTACTCTGACCTTGAATGTCCCAGCCTCTATCTATTACTTACAAAGTATTCAGTCTCAGATATTTTGTTGTATCAGCTTGAAGGAAGATGATGGGGATTAGGGACAGTGATGGAATCAGACTTGTCTCATAGGGTGATTATCAAGATTAAATAAGTAGTCATGAACTTGGAATGGCCTGGCACAGAGGTAGTGGTAAAAAAAGTCGTTCATTATTTACACATGTGCAGGTGTAGCGTATGTGTGCACATGTGTGCGTGCTTGGGTAGAATCTTCCAAACAATATTTGACTCACATTTATGCTCTACAGATATAGGTCCGCAGTGGTTAACTATAATCTATGCATTGTTGTTTGCGTTAAAGTTGTGGATTACAAAATCCTGCATGATTCATCCCACTGATGGCGTCAACTACCTCTTCCACCCTTCATGGATGTGCACCCCCGCGCAATGATGCTGTCTCCAGGACGGCCTTCCAGTCCGCTTCCTCGCCTCCTTGCAGTAGCAGACACTAGAGCTGGGCGGTTCTGATTTCCGGTTCCCAGCGCTTGCTGGCACCGGCTGAGTTCCTTCTCTCTGGTTCTGGGATGCGCCTTGAAGCCTCTTTTCTGTGTAAGCTGGTGCTCTGGCTTGAATCTGCACCGTACCCTGCACAGCCTGTGCTGAAATTCAATTGCCAAGGTCATGGTTTCGAGGGGTGGAGAAACCCTTGTGAACAGATTAGTGCCACTCTCGCAGGAATGGGTGGACTTGCATAGGAATGAATTCCAGCTCTTCTATTGGCTACCAGGAGAGCAGGCGGTTAGAAGGCAAGGATGACCCTTGTTTTTACCTCTTTGGCAAGCACTCGCTTCCCCTTTCTGTAGGAGGCCATCCCCAGAAACCAAGACAATAGTGGTACTGTGTACCTACCTCCATTAACCGTGAGTCCAGCTACACCACCCCTGTTCTTTAGAATTCATGCAGTCTCAGGGATTCTGTTATAGCAACAGAAAATGAACGAGGATAGCTGGGTTGGTGTTTCAAAGAGTCTATTGTTACGCCAGCCTCATTTGAGTCCTATGAGTTTCAAAGAGATGATTTTCTAAGAGTCTTTCTTTTTTAAATTTTATCTATTTTTACAATTAAAAAAAGAGATCTATTTATTTATTTAAAAGGCAGAGTTACAGAGAGAGAAGGAGAGAGAGAGAGAGACAATGTCCATCTGCTGGTTTGCTCTCCACATAGCTACAATGGCTAGTGCTGGGCTAGGCTGAAGCCAGGAGCTAAGAGCTTCTTCTGGGTCTCCCAAGTGGGTGTAGGGGCCTAAGTGCTTGGGCCATCTTCTGCTGCTTTTCCAGGTGCATTAGCAGGGAGCTGGATGGGAAGTGGAGCAGCTGGGACTTGAATGGGAGCCTGTAGGGGATGTTGGCATCACAGGCAGAGGCTTAATCCCTATGCACAACATTGGCCCTGATTTCATTTATTTTTATTATTTGAGAAACAGAGTATAAAACACACACACACACACACACACACACAGAGAGAGAGAGAGAGAGAGGGAGAGAGATCTCCCATCTGTTAGTTAACTGCCTGCAACAGCCTGGGCTGGGCCAGGCGAAAGCCAGGAGCCTGTAACTCCATATGGGTCTTCTTCGTGGCAGGGAACCAGGGACTTGAGCCATCATCTGCTGGCTCCAGGGTGTGCATTAGCACACTTCCATACCTCACTCTTGCCTGTTACTTTGCAGTCACCTCCATACAGAAGCAGGTAGGAGTGGGCATCCCCCCCACCTCCACCTTTCTGCTTGAATGTATGACTTGCTTTTGTCAATGAGCTGTTAGGAGGGAGCTTGCCTTTGGCTGTGTGTTGAGACTTCTCTTCTGACTTTCATCACCTGGAGACCAGCAGGCCTTGGCCAACTTGCTGGTCCCAGGAAAGCTGAGATCTGAGCAGAGCAGAGCCAGCCTGGCTAACCTGCACCTGAGATGAAGCTGCTTCCGGTGATTCATGGACTCAACAGACTGATGTGGCTTGGTCACAGCAGTGACAGTGTCTGCCAACAGGGACCCCAACACAATCCTAGAAACCAAGCACACTTCAATACACCTCTGACCACAAGTTGTCCCTTCTGTTGGTGTCCCTAATGCCACCAGCTCACCAGGGCGGGTCCTCCCTTGGCTGGAGGAGGCCTCCCTCTTGCCCAGTTTCCTCAGCGAGCCTTGTCTTTGAGGCTATTCGTAAAGGTTGGTTCTTCTATGAATGGTATGCATCAACCTCTGACCAGTTTTGACTGAAGAACAGCAATTCCATATGGTTCCATGCACAGGTTAACTGGTCAAACCCTTAGAGAGAGGAAGGTGAGCGTGAGCCCTCTGCCCCTACCACACTTGCCATTCAGAAGGGTTAAGAGAATCCCAGGTTCTAGAGGACATGGGCCAAGCTAGGTTGTCAGAACTGCTGACAACTGGGCAGTGCCAGTAGTGTTTATGCATTGACGAGGGCATCCCGAACGGTACAGCTGCTCCCTGCGCTGGGCTCTATGATGCTGCAGGTCTGTGCTCCTGGACTGTGGGCAGTCAGGAGGGGAAGGAGCTGGAGCCTCAGGTTCACCTGGGAAGTTGGGCTCCTGCTCTAGGGGCAGTGACACACATGTGCTTGCCACCCCTGGAGGGGGTTGCACACTGCCTTGTGCAATGTGTCAGAGTGTGAGAGTCGGTGTGCGTGTGCGTGGTCTCGGGTGGTGAGCAGACGTGAAGGAAGGGGCTGGAAAAGCAAACGACAAACCCTTCGGTCCTCCAAGACCAGTAGGTCTGCTCAGGCTTTTGAGGACACACAGGCCCCAGCACAGACCCAATTTCCAAGATAGCTCAGGCCAGACAGGGAGGGAAGGTAGGTCAGCGCACATCTGTACTCCCCAAAGAACTAAAATCATTCTTTTTCCTGAACAAGGATGACGCAGAGCTGACGTAGCTGCTTCTCTGATTTTTTTTTTTTTGGTACTTTCTCAAATTGTTTTCAGATCTGGGAATTATGGTTTCTAAAAGAAAGAGTGGTGGCCAGTTGCCATCTGATAGAGCCCCGCAGGAATTCTCACCACAGCCCTCGATCATCAGCTCCCCATGTGACCACAGGCAGTGAAAGTCAGTTCAGACCAGCTGGGGAAAGGCCCGTGGGACGTTGTGGAAATTCTGAATAATAGACTATTTGAAAAGAAGTGGCATTTCTTTTTGTTTCATTTGTTAGGTATGCACAGAGTCAAGATGTTTATGGGGTCACTGTGAGCGGAAGGCCTGTTTGCCCTCCCCCTCACCATCCTCACCACTCTGTTGCTGAGACCACCTGCTCTCAGCCCCGGGGCATTTCCCCCGCACCCCAGCCTGCAGGAGGCTGGTCTCAGTGGACGGCAACACCTGGGCTGCTTTAGCTTTGGGCTTCCAGTAGGACACAGCAGGTGGAGGAGAGAGGGCGGGTGGGTTGTCTCAGTCCATTTTGTGTTGCTATAACAGTATCACAGACTGGGGGCTTTATAAAGAACAGACATTTGGGGCCGGCACTGTGGTACAGTAGGTTAATCCTCCATCTGTGGTTTCAGCATCCCATAAGGGTGTCAGTTCTGGTCCCGGCTGCTCCTCTTTTGATCCAGCCCTCTGCTATGGCCTGGAAAAGCAGTAGAAGGTGGCCCAAGTCCTTGGGCCCCTGCACCCACATGGAAGACCCGAAAGAAGCTCCTGGCTCCTGGCTTTGGATTGGTGCAGCTCTGGCTGTTGCAGCCAGAGTGAACCAGTGGATGGAAGACCTCTCTCTCTTTCTCTCTCTCTCTCTGTGCTTCTCCTCTCTGTGTAACTGTGACTTTCAAGTAAAATAAATAAATCCTTAAAAAAAACCCAGATTATTCTGACTTTGGGGGTTTGAATAGTAGTAGAAAGTAGTAGAACAATATGGTTTTTTGTTTGTTTGTTTGTTTGTTGTTGGCTAACTGAACATCAGAGCTGTTTGTCTGACTCTGACTTTGAGTAGACCTGGTTTTAAAATCTAGCTGAGTGATCTTAGGTAAGTTACTTACCTTCTCTGGGTCTCAGTTTCTGCAACTGTAATGCAGGAATGATAGAGATGGTCAACTAGATGTGTATGTGCAACGAGGCTTAGGGATGCAGGTCCTAAGACCTTGGCCAGCCGCTTTTGGCAGAGACCAAAAATGTCACTCTGGAGAAGACTTGAATTTGCACTGGGAGTTGGATGGGGAGGAAATCACTTCACCATGCTCCCGCCCAGTACCCTTTGGAAAGCAGGGTATTGGGATGAACCTTCAACAATTTGCAGATCAGGCTAAGGGGGAAGAGATTAGGAGTCTAATTTCTTGTCTCAAAAATTTCAAGGTCAGGATGTTCTTCAGGAAGGTTCAGGAGGAATCTAAGTTGGGGTCAAAATAAAAATAATTAGCAACAAGATGGAAAGAAGTGTGGCCTAAAAAAAAGAAGAAATGGGGCTTTGAGTGAGTGAGGCGAGAGATATCGGTGGTCTGTGGTCCCCAAGGGGCTCTCCTTTTTCTGCTGCTTCCCACCCTGCCCTCCTGGAGGCAGACGTGGGCTGTAGAGGAGAGAGAGAGAGAGAGAGAGGGAGGGAGAGAGAGAAAGAGAGATCCTCCTCTATCTACTCCCCAAATAAGCTCCCAGGCATATCAGCAGGGAGCTGAATTGGAAGTGGAGCAGCCAAGATTAAAACTGGTGCCCATATAGGATGCCAACATTGCAGGTGGAGGCTTAACCTACACCACAGTGCCAGCCCCGGCTCTTGGAATCTTGTACCTGTGGTTATCAAACACATTGCAGCATCAAAGTGCTCCCTCCCCTTCTGTTTCCTCCAATTAAACTTTGTTGTATATACTAATGGATAAAACAAATAAAATGGTGTTTTGCTCATAAAAACATTTTTAAGTGGAAGTGCATTCTATTGTCTACGAGTCAGTGAGAATAGTACATCTATTTTGAACAACCTGAAACCTCATAATTAGGGCTATGGAAGCCGACTGCAGTCTTCCAGCAGCTCTAACATCCATACACCATTCTATCCAAGTGCAAATGGAATCCCAGAAGCATCCTGGCAATCCTTGGTGTACCTGAAGCCACCTCTTTGCGCTAGTCACAGTCTCAGCAGGAAACGCTTTGTACGCTCAGGTTAGAGTGCATCAGGGAGAATGTAAACTTACTAAACCATTTCCAAGAGCCTACGAGGGGATATGAAATCACACAGGGTAGTGTGATACCCCAGGGCTAATAGCAGTGGAGTTGTTACCATGACTAGTGCTCAGAGGCAGGCGAGGGCGTAGCCATAGTCAGAAGATGACTGTGTTGCCGGCGCCGCGGCTCACTAGGCTAATCCTCCACCTAGCAGCGCCGGCACACTGGGTTCTAGTCCCGGTTGGGGCGCCGGATTCTGTCCCGGTTGCCCCTCTTCCAGGCCAGCTCTCTGCTGTGGCCAGGGAGGGCAGTGGAGGATGGCCCAGGTGCTTGGGCCCTGCACCCCATGGGAGACCAGGAAAAGCACCTGGCTCCTGGCTCCTGCCATTGGATCAGCGCGGTGCGCCGGCTGCAGCACGCCGGCCGCGGTGGCCATTGGAGGGTGAACCAACGGCAAAGGAAGACCTTTCTCTCTGTCTCTCTCTCTCACTGTCCACTCTGCCTGTCAAAAAATAAAAAAATAAATAAATAAAAAAAAAGAAGATGACTGTGTAGACGGGGCTGCTTTGAGAGGGCAGGGACCTTGCTACTCTCAGTAGACCCATGTGACTAGATCAGGGGGATTCCTCCCCTAGCCTCACTCTCCTTTCTGTTCCAACATCTTCCAGTTGGAAGACCCCTGCAGATGCTAGAGGGCAAGTGAGAGCTTCCATGTCATTCCTGCAGGCCAGCGTCTTGAGGAAAAAGATGGGCTGAGGGGTGGAGAGTGAAGCAAGGAGAGCCGGTGGGCACCGGCCCACACACCCTGATCTCTCCTCTGAAAGCGAGCTAGAAGGAAGGCTGGGAGAATTTTGATGACCTGCCTAAGGCCCCAGGGTCAGAATAGTTCTCAGAAGCCAAGTCTTCCGATCCCAGCTTAGCTCTCTGTCCATGGTGTTTCTTTACCTGGGTAGTCCTAGCACTACTCTAGTTCCAGAAATGCTAATGTCACCTATTGGATTTTTGGATCTGTATTTAAGGAGACAGGTTTAGCCTAGTCCAGCAGTTTCCTTCCTTAGGGCCAGTCATGGTCCCTTGCTGCTGTGTGGGCCAGATGACTTCGCAAGTCTAAAGAGAAAGCACAGCTGTTAGGACTAGCACAGCAAGGAGCTCCCTGGCCTTCTGTCCCACACTTTCAGGTCAAATACTTGCTCAGGAAGGACAGGAGGAATGTCAGCCAGACAATGGAAGGGAAGACACTGGACAGGGGCACTAACTCCAGCCAGAAATAGCCAAGAGGGTTGGTGTCTGTGGAAGTCGAACAGCTGGAGAGATATTTGGATCCCTGGTGACATCTGGGCAATATTCAGCCTGATTCCCCAAGATTCTCCACTTTGCCTACTTCTTATAGAATGGCTCAGAAGGATCTCTTATAAAAGAACATGCCTGCTGGAGTGGTAGATGACCACCGCTACCTAGAACTCTTCCTACAGTTTGAGGGGCTTGATGGTGAGGATTTCTGTAATTCAACAACACAGATTCATCTGCAGTGTGAAGCAGGTTACATGTGGTTGGTGTGAGAGCCTTATGATGTCTTTGATAGTTGGAAACTGAAGGAAAACATGCTTTGTGGTGAGCAGAAGGTTATTTACTTATTGATAACAGTCAACTCACCAAGAAACCACATGGGCCAGAGTCTTTGTAAACCCTAAGCATCTTGGGTATTCTCTCACCACAAGTGGCCACCACATGGCTACCCCCTGCCAAGTCCCACAACTCTCCCAGGATGTATTGCATCAAGTTGGCCAAACACTCCTGCTCCAGGGTTGCCACCTCTTCCCATAGTGTCAGTGGCTTCATTGTGTCTATGACTGCTCTGCTGGTCTTTTAAAAAGCTGTTTATTTAGTCATGGTTGGCTGGCTTATGTAGATGCAAACTCTGGGCATTTTTCTTTCATGAACTCTTAGGACACTTGAGTAACCTTGGAATCCCAGGCAATCGGGGTCATTCTGGCTTTGTCTCCCTCTCTTCTAGAACAGTAGCTCCGTGTCCTCTTCATAGTTTTTCAGATTAAATAGCATCAGTCTGTGGCTTGGGTAAGGCTGCTTCTTGTCTGTGTAGTTCTTTGGTCAGCAAGGTCAATACTATTCACCTATTGCTGTGTGTGGTTCCAATACGACTGAGCCATTCAACAACTTTTCTTTAATTTAGAACCCCATGTAGCTTCCCTAATTGTCTAGGATCATAACGTAGTCCCACCATAAACCTTTTTAATTTCAATGACATGGACACTAAACTGTTCTGTGCATAAGTAGGTCTCTCACATACAACCCAGAGAGTTTGGAGACTTCCTCACTCTACATGTAGGCTTCACCTAGGAGCATTCCTGCAGGAGGAACCTCCCAAGCTAGCATCATTCTAATGCTTCAGCCCGACCCACAGTCTGCTGTGTGATAGGTTCACACAGTGCTCTGGTAAAACAACAGATTGAGTGGCATCTCTTGTCTGCCCAGGAATATCAGGATAGCCTGGGTTTTAAGAATATAGTCATGGTTGAAGTGGGCTATTTGGTTTAAGGAAGGACAAAGATGATTGAGTCTGGGTTCCTGCTATAAAATGCATTCTCTCCTTTGATATTAAGGCAATACAAATAAAATCCTTAACAGTACAGTTAAATGACGTTCTTCTCATTGATTCATTAATCAGTCTTCATTGCTGTCTATGATACCTAAACCCTATGTAATTCTGATGAATATAAGTGAGCCACTCTATACTATAACATCTATATTTTAAATGCCTTTTATTTATTTTTTCTGCCAAGAACCTTAAGTAAATGTTTTATTTGCACTCAGACGTATGCATTTTCTTTCAAGCTGGTAAATGTTAAACAGTACATTGTTAATGGGATGTTTGATTTATCTATTCAGTTGTATTGGAACTTTGTTAATAGGGTTAAGATTTAAGAGTAGACTTTTAATTTTTTTTGGTACATATCTGTAGTTCTGTGATATTGTCTTAGAAAGGCAGCTTTCCTGGCTAATGGGTGGCCTGTCTAATCTAGATCACTTTCTTTTTTTTTTTTCAAATGACTTAAACATTTTTTATTCCACAGAAAAATTAGAGACAGTAGAGTTCCCATATATGTGATCTCCAACTTGCTCTTTTAAAACAATCATTTAATTACTTTAGAGGGAAGAAGAGAGACGGAGAGAGGAGAGGAGAGGAGAGGAAAGGAGAGGAGGAGGGAGAAGAAGAGAGGAGAAGAGAGAAGAAAGGAGAAGAGAGGAGAAGAAAGGAGAGGGGAGATCTGCCATCCACTGGATCACTCCTTCAAAGCCCACAACAGACCAGACTGAGTCAAGTTGAAGTCAGAAGCCAGGAACTAAATCCAGGTTCCCATGTGGGTGGCAGGGACCCAACTACTTGAGCCATCACCTGCTCTCTCCCAGGGTGTGCATTAGTGGGAAGCTGGAATAGACATCAGAGTGGGGACTTAAACTTAGGCGCTCTGATATGCGATGTGGCCATCCCAAGTGGCAGCTTAATGCTGCACCAAACGTTCATCATGTGTGTGTGTGTTTTTTTTCTTTTTCTTTCTTTTTTTTTTTTTTTTGACAGGCAGAGTGGATAGTGAAAGAGAGACAGAGAGAAAGGTCTTCCTTTTGCCATTGGTTCACCCTCCAATGGCCACCACAGCTGGTGCACTGCGGCCGGCGCACCGCGCTGATCCAAAGGCAGGAGCCAGGTGCTTCTCCTGGTCTCCCATGGGGTGCAGGGCCCAAGCACCTGGGCCATCCTCCACTGCCCTCCTGGGCCACAGCAGAGAGCTGGCCTGGAAGAGGGGCAACCGGGACAGAATCTGGCACCCCAACCAGGACTAGAACCCGGTATGCCGGTGCCGCTAGGTGGAGGATTAGCCTAGTGAGCCGCGGCGCCAGCCCATCATGTGTTTTTACTCATTGAAGATTCTGTTGTAGGGCTGTGTCAATTACATCTATCCATCTGTTAGGACATTTTGGCTTACTTTCAGTGTCTAGTGATTAAGGCTGCAGTAAATGTTTTGAATGGTCACATTTTATTCTGAACACTTGAGACAGGGTCATTTAACAAGAAAAGAAGCTTAGTTGGGAAGAGAGGGAACTGAGAGAAGGTAGACAATGGATGCCAACACGTAGCCACAGAGGTGAAATTAGGTCTGTATCACAGTAAGTAACTGTAGTCTATAGCAATTTATGAAGTCTTTCAAAATATCTAGAAGAGTCTGAAAGTTTCTACACATGGAAATATTAAATGAGTAAGTGGGAATTCTAATTACTCTGACTTTGTGCATGTGTGTGTGTGTGTGCATGTGTGTGTGTGTAGCTGTATCCATATCCGTGGTAGTCTTCTAATAAATAGGCACAAATATTTTGTGTCAGTTAAAAACGTAAAAAGCAAACAAGTTTATTTTGGCTCGTGGTGCTGCATCTGGCTGTTTTTGGTGAGGGCCTTGGGCTGCTTCACCTCATGGCAGAGAGCAGAAGAACCAAGTGGGCCCATGCAAAAGAGAGCCAGCACCAGGGGAGCTCTTGCCTTATAACATCCACCCTCCTGTCCCAAGAGAAAACGCATTCATGGCGGAAATGCATTGACTCGTTCCCGAGGGTTCTGCTCCATGAGCCAACACCTCCTGCTGGCCCTTACCTCCCAACACTGTCGCACTGGGAACCAAACCTCAACGTGAGTTCTGGTGAGGGATGAGCTGAATGAATACTAACCACAGCAGGACTTGAGCTTTCAAATCAGTTGGGTAGACACTTAGGCATGCCATGATGATTCCATTGGTAGACTACGTTTAACTTTGGAAGGAACGGCCAAATTGTCTTCCAAAGCGGCCATGTCATTTGTGTTTCCATCAGCAGTGAAAGAGGGTTCTTTTTGTCCCACATCTTCACCAGAAATTGGTATTGTCAGTGTTCTGGTCTTTAACCATTCTAATAGATGTGTCATGTCTAGCTGACTTCTTTCTTTGGTATATATAATAGGACTTTTTTTTTTTTTTTTTTTTTTTTTTTTTTGACAGGCAGAGTGGACAGTGAGAGAGAGAGACAGAGAGAGAAAGGTCTTCCTTTGCCGTTGGTTCACCCTCCAATGGCCGCCGCTGCAGCCGGCGCACCGCGCTGATCCTGGCAGGAGCCAGGAGCCAGGTGCTTTTCCTGGTCTCCCATGGGGTGCAGGGCCCAAGCACCTGGGCCATCCTCCACTGCACTCCCTGGCCATAGCAGAGAGCTGGCCTGGAAGAGGGGCAACCGGGACAGAATCCGGCGCCCCAACCGGGACTAGAACCCGGTGTGCCGGCGCCGCAAGGTGGAGGATTAGCCTATTGAGCCATGGCGCCGGCTCTATAATAGGACTTTTTTTTTTCTTTCTTTTTTAAAAAAGATTTTATTATTTGAGAGGTAGAGTTACAGACAGAGAGAGGGAGAGACAGACAGAAAGATCTTCCATCTTCTGGTTTGGTCCCCAAATGGCCGCAATGGCCAGAGCTGCGCCGATCCGAAGCCAGGAGCCAGCAGCTTCTTCCGGGTCACCCAAGTGAGAGCAGGGGCCCAAGGACTTGGGCCATCTTCTGCTGCTTTCCCTGGTCTGCCTGTGCAGAGATTATCTGCTTGCCAAGAATCAGTTTTGCCTATTTCTACACATGTTTATGTCAGACATATTTGTTATTGTAGTTATGTAATTTATTGAAATGTTAAATAAACATACAAAACATGAGAGTAAAATGAGAGTTCATTTATTTATTTTTAAAATAGTTATTTATATATTTGAAAGGCAGAATTACAGAGGCAGAGAGAGAGAGAGAGAGAGAGAGAGATCTTCCATCTGCTGGTTCACTCCCCAGATGGCCACAATGGCTGGAACTGGGCTGATCTAAAGCCAGGATCCAGGAGCTTCTTCCAGGTCTCCCACATGGGTGCAGGGGCCCAAGGACTTGGGCCATCTTCTGCTGCTTTCCTAGGCCAAAGCAGAGAGCTGGGTGGGAAGAGGAGCAGCTGGGACACGAACCAGTGCCTGTATGGGATGCTGCCACCGCAGGCCCTTGCTTTATCTGCTATGGCTCAGCAGCAGCCCTGAGAGTTTATTTTGAAGCAGTAAACAATTGTCTTCATTAATTCATTTTTTCTTTTTAATTCAGACAATTAGGTGCTCTGGTTCCTAAAAGTCATGGGTATATATTTCAGGTACATCAACAACCATGGTATACACATCATTCTATTTTTTTTCCTCCTGTCGCTCCCCCTCTTCGTGGAGGAGCAACACTGAACCCTGCGCTGTTCTTTCGTCTGCTCGGCCCTCCCCGGGTTTGCTGCTGGTTCTTCCCGGGTTGGCTACTATCCCTTCCACCTCCGTGGAAGGGCGGTTCCCCCTGGCCACATTCCCCACTTCCGCAGGGGAGTGGCACACCGCCGGCCGGCTCTCTGGGGGGCTGCACAGGTGTTCCCTTAGATGTTCCCCTTAGATGTTCCTGGTGCATGCCGTCTCTCTCCTCCTTTATAGTCCTCCTCTGCCAATCCCAACCCGGCTGCCCACACGCCGAGTACGCTGCCCTCCAATCAGGAGCAAGTCCTACAGTTAATTGGTTGAACTGGAGGCAGCTGTGCGGAAGCTGTTTACTTCTCTCCCAGCGCCATATTGTGGGAGAGCAGATGCATAGAATAAGTCTTAATTCCAGTAACTCAGTCTAGTCCGGTTTGCTCCCCACAGATCCCCCTTTCTTTTTATTTTTTGGCGTTGATACGCGCCTGTCTTCGGTGTCCCGCGGCACACACTCTGCTCTACTTGCTAGAGTTGCCACAGGCTCTTACAAGTCCTATCAATCAGGCAAACCGAATCCGGGTCCTCTCTTCGCCATGTTGTGAGGAGGTTTTTAGGCACTGATGCATGCCTGTGTTCGGTGCCCTGCAGCGCATGCTCTACTCTGCTAGAACTGCCCGCAGGTGCTTACAAAACCTATCAGGCAAACCGAATCCAAGCCTTCTCAGCGCCATATTGTGGGGAGGCCTTACTGATGTTAATTCGTGCCTGTCTTCGGTGACCTGCGGTGCATAAGCTGCTAGCTGCCCGCAGGTGCTCATTGCCTCACTTAATCAGGCAGACCGAATCCAAGCTTTCTCATTGCCATGTTGAGGGGAGGCCTTATTTTTCTCTATTTCTCTATCTCCGGGCATTCCTATTTCTCCCATTTTACTTCTATCTTCCAGCATTCCTATTTCTCTCACTTTACTTCTAAACTTCTGTTTCTCTTATCCCCACGGCTTCCCGGCGCCTCGCCCTGCCGGCAGCTTCACGGCTCCGCGCAGCTCCCCGGCGCCTCGCCCCGCCCCGAGGCTGCTTCTCGGCGCCTCGCCGGCTCTGAGCCGCTTCAGCCTCTCTCATCTGCGCGGCTCGGCTTTGCGCGGCTTGGCTTCGCGCGCTCCGCGGTCTCCACGCCCTTCGCGTCTGCACCACGGCCTCGCGCCAGCCCCGTTCCCTATCTACTTGTGCCCCGCACGCTCTCTGCGCACGGCAGCCTCCGCGAGTCACACAGCGTAGCTTACGTGTCCGCCACTAGCATTCAATCTAAGTTCCCCAGGCTAGCCTGGCGAATTCAACCCAGCTTACGTCTCCGCCCCACGGTTTGGCTTCCCGTCCTTTGCTCCCCGGGCTAATCAGACGGATCCCAATCTGGCTTACGTTTCAGCTTCTGGTTTCAACTTTTCGCCCCCTATTCCCGGGCTAACTTGAGAATCCCAAAGTGGCTTTCGTTTCAGCCTCGGCCTGCCCCCCGCGGCTTCAATTTCCCTAACATTTTTCTCTACCCGGTATGTTTCCCCAAGCTTTCCTCCAACAATACTCCTCCCTCATTTCTCCTGGCCTCTCCCCACAGTCCGCATCCGAGTCTGTTTGTTCTAGCTTTCACTTTCGCTTTCGACCTTAGAGATTTCTCCCAGCTTCCCCCCGTAGTCCGTATCCGAGTCTATGCCTAGGCTTTCAATAGCTTCTTCCGGCACCTTTATCGTCCGGCTTTCCCCTAGGCTGTTTGCTAGTCTCTCTCTCCGGTATTTTCCCAGTTCTTCCCATTTCTTCCCTCCTAAGTTTCCTATCCGTCCTAGGTTTCCTATCCGAGTCAGGTTTCCTATCCGAGCTAGGTTTCCTATCCGAGTCACGGCACCATTATGTCGCTCCCCCTCTTCGTGGAGGAACGACACAGGACCCTGCGCTGTTCTTTCGTCTGCTCGGCCCTCCCCGGGTTTGCTGCTGGTTCTTCCCAGGTTGGCTACTATCCCTTCCACCTCCGTGGAAGGGCGGTTCCCCCTGGCCACATTCCCCACTTCCGCAGGGGAGCGGCACACCGCCGGCTGGCTCTTCTCGGGGGCTGCACAGGTGTTCCCTCAGCTAGATGTTCCCCTTAGATGTTCCTGGTGCATGCCGTCTCTCTCCTCCTTTATAGTCCTCCTCTGCCAATCCCAACCCGGCTGCCCACACGCCGAGTACGCTGCCCTCCAATCAGGAGCAAGTCCTACAGTTAATTGGTTGAACTGGAGGCAGCTGTGCGGAAGCTGTTTACTTCTCTCCCAGCGCCATATTGTGGGAGGGCAGATGCATAGAATAAGTCTTAATTCCAGTAACTTAGTCCAGTCCGGTTTGCTCCCCACACCTCCTAAGAGTATTTCTATTGTGGCAGATTTTTTTTAAAAGACAGACCATTGAAGATCTAATATAGTATAATTGATACTACTTGTGGAGGCTGAAACATTTTAAAAATTAGTTTATGTATTATTCCTTTTTTGAGAATTTTAAGATTAAATTACATAATTTAGTCTGACTTTACTGCTCTATGTTTCAAAAAAATCTAAAGGAGGCATGTTAGTTGTCAGAAAGAACTTACTGGGGTAGGCATTTAGCATAGTGGTTAAGATGGTACTTGGTGCTTGGGCCCTGCACCCCATGGGAGTCCAGGAGAAGCACCTGGCTCCTGCCTTCGGATCAGCGCGGTGTGCCGGCCGCAGTGCGCCGGCCGCGGCAGCCACTGGAGGGTGAACCAACGGCAAAGGAAGACCTTTCTCTCTGTCTCTCTCTCTTTCACTGTCCACTCTGCCTGTCAAAAAAAAAAAAAAAAAAAAAGAAAAAAAAAGAAAAGATGGTACTTGGGATGCCTGCACCCTACACTGGAGTGCCTGGGTTAGAGTCCAGCTGTGCTCCCAATTCCAGCTTCCTGCTGGTGCGGACCCGGGGAAGTATCAGGTGGGTCCCTGCTGCTCCATGTGGGAGACCTGGACTGAGCTCCCAGCTCTTGGCTTTGGCCTGGCCTAGCTCTGGATGTTGCAGGCATTTTGGGGAGTGAATTAGTGGAAAGAAGGTCTCTGTCTGTCTCTGTTTTTCAAATAAATAAATACAGTTAAAGATGAAAAATATAGAGTTTGCTATTAAAGTAATAAAAAGTAGCATTTCAGGATTTGGAGATGCTTTACAGTTTGCAGGATGCAAACTGACTGCCGTCTCCCGCTGCCCATCATTTGCCTGTCTCCATGGAGACTTTGATCCTCTGCACCTGTCAGGTCTACTCCAGTTCTCCCGCCTGCACTCTGGTCTGCCACCCTCTGCTGAGTACATGCACCATCACAGACTGCCCATCAGTCAAGGGCCAGAGATCCTTCTCAGCTCTGCATCGTCCCTCAGGCAGCAGTGGTCTTTTGGACAGCACTTGGTATTTCATGTGCAGCTGCAAGGGGGTCATAGGTTCCTTTAAGGCCCACGCACTCGCCTTTGCCCTGCCTGGGACTCCTCTGCCTCTGAAATCTCACTGCCAACCTGTCACTCTTGAGCCACAACTTCTCTCCCCAAATCGTCCCTTCCATTGCCAGTGTGGCACTTTTTCTTGGGTATCATCAAGACTTCTGATCTCTTGCTCTTGGCATTTTCGATCCATCTGTCAGAACTCCGCTGGATTAACTTTTTTCCCTAAGTAGCTTAGACACCACTGCCTAATCTTTCGACTCTTCCTGTCCCTTATCTTTATCAGGCCTTCAGGAAAACTCTAATCCTGGATCTACAGCACTCTTCTTCCTTACATCTTCTGGGAAAAATCACACAATGGGTTGCATTTTGCCACTACGGAGTATTTTCTCCAACGTCCTTTGCGTTGTAAAACTGACCTGGTTGCCCACCTCCGAGCCCGTCAGCTCTTCTCTCCCATAGAAACCACGTCTCCGCATCTTTACTCTGCTCAAGCCCCTGCACGCTGCCCCGACTCTCAGTCATGACCTTGCCTCTACAGACACCAAGGTCACGGGCTGCAAGTGTGTCTGTCACAAGGCATTCAGGACAGTGCAGAAACAGCACGGAGCATTGATCTGTTAGAGTGTGGATCCCTGCATCAGCAGCCCCAGCAGCTCCTGGGAACTGTTATAAGTGCAGTTCTTCTGTCCCAACCCTCATCTACCTCATCACTACCTCTGGGTGTGAGCCTGAGCGCTTTGGTATTCATCAAGCCCTCTAGCCAATGCTAAGTCAGAGTGAGGACTGCTGCCCTTGACAATAACGTGGAGCTTCCACTTTCTCCTTTAGCTGTAAGTCTTGCCAACATTGCCAACTCCTCCATTCTATTGTACTCTCTCCCCATACAGAACTGTAGTACTAATCATTCCCTAATCTGATCAAACTTTCTCTGGGCTCAGGGATTTTTCAAATCTGCTACCTCAGCTTGGAAGTCCCTGTGGCTGTGGCTGTTCATTATCCCATTGCCCTTTGTTTCTCATCACCACAAGCTTTAGGGGCTTCCTGCTGCTGGAGCTAAAATCTAGACGCGAAGCCAGACTGATAGGATCAGCAGAGGCCTCCAAGACTTCCAGACTTGGGGGCCCCATGCAAATGGGGGGGGAGCATGAAGATGAAATGTCTCTTGTCAAACTCAGAATTAGAGCCAGGAAATAAAAAAGGGGAGTGCTCATGCCTGCCAGTCTGTGATCAGCACCGTTTCAAGAACTTTCTAAAGCCCTACAAGAAATTCCTTCATGTTCTGAGAAATTCCTTCATGTCCTGTGTGCACCCCATATTTCCCACACTTGCCTGAATGCAGATTTCCATAACAAAATTTGCTTTTAATATTCCTCAAGACCACAGCAACTCTGACAAGATGCTCTCAACATAACACTTGCTTAGCAGTGGCACCGCCACTAATGTGCTGCCACCAACTCCTGTCTCTGGTCCCCAGGACCAGTGAACTTTGTGTCCCAGTGGCTTATGTGAGTGCATCCCCCCCCCCTTTTTTTTTTTTGCCTTCAAAGACCTTCCCCTCACCTCAATTTGTTCTAAGAGTTTACTACAACATGTGCATTCCCATTGCAATGCTGCATTAGTCCCAGAGAAATCTAATTCATCTTTGCATATTATGTAGGTTGACAGGCTTAGCTTTGCAGACTTCTGCATCTTGAGCAAAAGGTAATTTGAAGGAAGAGTCATAGGGGAAGGGTAGACAGTCATTCTAACAAGCGGCATCTTTTCATTATTGTTTTGCAATACAGGAAAGCTTCTTAAAACCCAGTCTACATTGCCCATGTCATTCTTTGCATCTTGAACATGGGTTGACTCTTGTTATGTGGATTGGGCTAATGGCTTGGTTGGAAGTTACAGAATTTCAGGTTGGGTTAGGCCAAAGTGAGGGCAAGGTGACTTTTCTCTCTGGGTGACCGAGTTCTCCTCTGTGGTTTCAGTCTATAATTTCACAAAATAGTTTTCCCCCAATGCGTGCAGCATTCCCAGGTTGGATGGCACCCTTGTATCACTCAAGTCAACTCGAGGAGGAACAGATCTGCAGAAAGAAATGAATTTGAGATAAATTACTCACTTGTTCCTGGTCCTTTGCCTCCCTTATGAAGCCAAGCGATCAGCAAGCGCTAAGACAATTACTTCCAAGTGAATACTCCTCTTTGTAATAATGGCTCACCCTCTGTAGGGAGGCATTTTACTCACCTGGCTGCTTTGAGAGCAAGGCACATCGATTTTCAATGGTTGTCTTGCCAGACATTTTCAATTTGGTTCACTTCCTGGTAGTTTCCACTCAACTCTAAGGGAGGCCAACTTTTTGTAGTCTCATGGACTTTGTTTTTTGGGTTTGTTTGTTTCCCTGTAAATATGAGACACATCTAGTAGAATTCTTTTGTATTTTCTGTGCTTTGTTTCAAGTGTGGTGGTGCAGTAATGTGAGATCTGTATCCAAAGTGAACAAGCATTCTTCAAAGCTACTTTGACCCATTAATTTGAGCTGAACTCACAATTTTACAGTTGTTCCAACTCAGACTCTTACTATAATTGTGTGCTCTTTCGACTTGATATCCTATTTCAGAATAGTGATGTTAGCATTATCTGTAAACTACAGAAAAGCAACCATGGGATTTTATATTTAGAAACTTCTCAAATACTTAACTACATGCATTTCCTAGTTTTTCTTGAAATGTTGCTTTTTAAAAGATTTTTATTATTTATTTGAGAGACAGAGCTACAAATAGAAGGAGAGATGGAGAGAAAGGTCTTCCATCTGCTGGTTCACTCCCCAAATGGCTGCCATGGCCCAAGCTGGGCCGAACCAAAGCCAGGAGCCAGGAGCTTCATCTGGGTCTCCCATATGGCCCAAGCATTTGGGCCATCTTCTGATGCTTTCTCAGGCCATAGTAGGGAGCTGGATTGGAAGAGGGGCAACCAGGATATGAACCGGCACCCATATGGGATGCTGGTGTTGCAGGTGGAGGCTTAACCCACTATGCCACAGTGCTGGCCCCAAAACGTTGCTTTTGTACTATGATTTTTCCTTGCATTACTTAAGGCATAATTTCATCAGCAGATCCCTATTTTTCAGTTAAAGTGGCAATTGTGTGATTAGATTTTATGTATGCTACTTTTTGTTTAATCTATCAATTACTGAAAAGTTTATTAAAATCAGGGCTGATTTTTCAATTCCTGCTGGTAATGTTTTCATTTTTGCTTCATAAATCTTAAGGATTGTTATTAAGGACATATAGGCTCAGAAATGTTATAACAAGGTTACCAGCATACCTTTCACTCAGTTGAATATCAAGCATATATCCATTTATGTTAATATAATAATTATATTACAGGCTGACGCTCCCTAATGTGAGAATTCCAATCTGAGATTTCTTGAATGTGCACATGATGCCACACATGGAAAGTTCTATACCACTAAAAATACTGTGCCTGGGCAGGCGTTTTGTTGCAGCAGTTAAACCACTGCTTGGGATGCCAGCATCTCATGGAGGAGTAGCTGGTTGGCGTCCTGGCCACTTGGCTTTCTGCTAATACACATTCTGGTTATGCAGATGATGTTTCAGTATTTGGGTCCCCGCCACCAATGTAAGAGAACTGAGTTGGAGTTTCTAGCTCCTGGCTTTGGCCTGACTCAGCCCTGGCTGTCGTGGGCATTTGGGGAGTAAACCAGTGGATGGAATATTTTTCTCTCTCTATGTCACTCTGCCATTCAAGTAGATTAAAATACATAAATCAACCAATAAATATTTTATAAGAATATTGTATAAAATTATCTTTGCTATGTATATAAGGTATATATGAAACATAAATTTTGTCTTTAAATTTTTTTAAAGATTTATTTTATTTTTTTGAAAGACAGAGTTACAGAGAGAGGTAGAGACAGAGAAAGAGGTCTTCCATCCGCTGGCTCACTCCCCAGATGCTTGCAATGGCTGGAGCTGCGCCGATCTGAAGCCAGGAGCCAGGAGCTTCTTCTGGGTCTCCCACGTGGGTGCAGGGGCCCAAGCACTTGGGCCATCTTCTACTGCTTTCCCAGGCCATAGCAGAGAGCTGGATTGGAAGAAGAGCAGCCAGGACTACAACAGGCGCCCATATGGGATGCTGGCGCTTCAGGCCAACGCTTTAGCCTGCGGCACCACAGCACCGGCCCCTTCGTCTTTAATTTTTTTTAAAGATTTATTTGTTTCTTTGAAAGGCAGAGTTACAGAGAAAGAGAGAGAGAGAGAGAGAGAGAGAGAGAGAGAGGGAGAATCTTCCATTTGCTGGTTCACTTCCTGAATGGCTATAGCAGCCAGGGGTGGCCAGACCGAAGCCAGGAACCAGGAGCTTCATCTGGGTCTCCCATGTGGGTGAGGAGTCCAAACTCTTGGGCCATCCTATGCTGCTTTCCCAGATGCATTAGCAGGGAGCTGGATCAGAAGTGGAGCAGCTGGGACTCAAGCTAACACCCATATTGGATGCCGGTATTACAGGAGGTGAGAACCCACTACTCCATGATGCCAGCCCCAGATTTTGTCTTTAGACCTTGGGTGCCATTCTCAATACATAGCTCACTATGTATGCACAAATCCAAAATAAAGAAATCCAAAATCCAAAATATATTTCTGCTTTAAAATATTTCAGAAAAAGGACATTTAGCCTATGTATTTGTACTAATATAATTATTATTTTGTACAATCAGTGCAACAGCTTACCCCAAATTTAGTGTATAAAATAATATTACCAAACAACATAACTTATTTTGGGACAGGTGTGTGTTAGAAGCCTGGCCTGGGTCTCCTGGGGCTAACCCTGGGGTGTCGAGAGGTGAGTTCTTTTTGCAGGCTGTAGGGTGGATCCACTTCCTGTGCTTTCTGGTCTCCACAGGCCACTTGCATTCCCTCATCTTCAGAACAATGCTGCATCTCTCCGTGCGGCATCTAGAATTTAGCATCCACTGACTATCCTCCATTGTCACTGCTTCAGCTGGCAGGCTTTACTCGGGGTTGAACATTTGGCTTTTTAAAGTGAAAACAGCAAAACTTTTGGCAACCCATTCAAGTCTAAAAATGTGCTTTGCTAACCAAAACACAGCTGTGGGCCTTATATGGCCTGGATTGTAACCTCAACTCTGAGCTGCCTTCTAGAACCTTCCAGGTTCCCAAATTCCTCTGTTCCATGGCAGCCCACAGTCTCTCTCCAGGCCTGCCATTCACATAATCTGTCTGATTTTTTTTTTAATAATCTGCATTCTCAATTTTCCACCAAATACCTCATTTTTGGGGACCACATTTGAATAAATTATTTTTTTTTGACAGGCAGAGTGGACAGTGAGAGAGAGAGAGAGAGAGAGACAGAGAGAAAGGTCTTCCTTTGCCATTGGTTCACCCTCCAATGGCCGCCGTGGCCGGCGCGCTGTGGCTGGCGCACCGCGCTGATCTGAAGGCAGGAGCCAGGTACTTCTCCTGGTCTCCCATGGGGTGCAGGGCCCAAGGACTTGGGCCATCCTCCACTGCCTTCCCTGGCCACAGCAGAGAGCTGGCCTGGAAGAGGGGCAACCGGGACAGAATCCAGTGCCCCAGACTGGGACTAGAACCCAGTGCGCCGGCGCCGCTAGGCGGAGGATTAGCCTATTGAGCCGTAGTGCCAGCCTGAACAAATTCTCACCGATGTGTTCATGATGGATAGATCCTTCGGAAGTCTGTTGGAGCAAGCATGTTGCAAAAACCTGGTAGTGGGGCCCAGGGAACGTGACTGATGCAGGCAGTGGGGAGGATCAGGGGGCGTGGGGTTGCAGCACGTGTTCACGGTTCTCTGCTCCCCAGCTGAGCTTCCCACCTGAGAGAATTCCTCTCTCCACGCTGTGGTTTTCTTGCTTGTACCATCAGGATAGTAATAGCTAGTAGGCTTGCTATAGGGCTGGTTTAACCGCTGTCATATCATATCCTGACTGCTTATTTTTATTCAGATTATGGGAATTCTGTAGTGGAAAGAGACCTTGGATATTACCTAAGTCAAGCTTCTCACCGTGTAGATTTTGTAGGTATAAGGGATTTCTGGTCCAGGGGATTTGCCCAAGGTCTGAGCTACCCAAATAGAAAAATCATTTACAAAAGTTATTTTTAAAAATAAATTGTATGGCAGAATGGACTGCGATATCCCATAGCTCATCCATGCGGCAATACAAATTAGTTATTAAAACAGGGCTGTTGCTCCAACCTGGGTATTCCCATCTCTCTCATTTATGATCTGTGTGGGAGGCTCTCCAAGTCTCAGCATGGCTGTAGGAGAACAGCAGAGGAAGATCTGTATGCTATCTGGCTATGATTCTGTCATTCACGTAACTTTGTCTTGTGTCTAAAAAAACAAACCTATAAGTAATCACCTCATGTCCCTGGGGCTGGCACTGTGGCACAAGAGGTCAAGTTGTTGCTCGCAACACTGACATCTCAAACCTGAGTGCCAGTTAGAGTCCTGGCTGCTCTGCTTCCAACACGCCTTCGTGATAATGCACCTGGCAAAGCAGCAGACGATGGTCCAAGTACTTAGGTCTCTGCCTCCCACACGGGAGACCCAGATGGAGCTCCAGGCTCCTTGCCGTGGCCTGGCCTAACCCTGGATGTTGCAACCATCTGGGGGGTGAACCAGCAGATGGAAGATCTCTCTCTGTCTCTCCCTTTCTCTGTTGCTCTGACTTTCAAATAAATAAATAAATAATAAATCTTAAAAGCAAACAAACAAAACAATAATATATCCCTGACCTACAGAGAAGAGGGCAACCCCTACTCAGACTGTTCAGGAGACTGAAGGTCAGAGGGTCCTGAGGTGAGGGGCAGGCTGGTGGTCAGATCGCAGAGCTAAGATTTCTGCTCCTTTGCTAACTGTAGGCTAAGTCCCTCCTCCTAGGGGCCTAAATGTCCACAAGGAAGCTCCATACCTCTCCCCTTATTTTAGGATCCCAGTGGGATCCCACTCTCCTAAAGTCTACACAAGTGATTTCTAGAATATTCTATGAACAAAGCAAACAAAACAGTGCAGGTGAAGTCTGCCTAGAGACATCTTGGCACGTTGGCACAGTAAAGCAGCATTTTTTTTTAACTTGAAATTTGCAGTTATGCCATAATCAGGCTGAGTGTTGAAATGAATTAATGGCTTCCTAATACTGAATAGTAGCTGTCAAGAGTTTGAAGCTAAAAAAAGAGAGAGAGTTTGAAGCTTTGAAGCTTTCGGGAAGCTCAGGGAGTCTTTTTTGAATGATTGGTTCTGGCTTCATTTGCATATGAGATTTGCTGACTCACTAAGTCTCCGCACAGCGGGAACAAGCTGCTGAACTCCCTTGTGACTGCGCACAGATGGTGAGAAGGTCAGGACTGGGGTTGTTTGCCCTGGGAGTCAGGCCTTTCCCGGCTAGTCCCTTGTGGATCCACATCACCTGTGGATCACAGTAGGTTATGATAAACAGTGAAGGCGGAGTTTTCTTTGTCTAGAATTCTACCAGGACCGACCAATTTTTTAAAAAGCTGTTATAGTGTAGTGAAAGCAAACCAAGGACTTGGTGAAAAACGCCAGCAAACAAAATCAATAAATCATTAACTTAGCGAATGGGCCTCAAAGGCCAGTTGTTTTGCCTACCTGCCAGGTGACAGAAGGGCTGATGACCCCCCCCCCCCCCCCCCCCCCCGGGAGGAAGGAACTTCGGTATCATTTGCCTTAGCTTGAATTCATTCATTTTGGGCGTGCTCTACCAGCTAAGGGCTGAAAGCAATACTATAGCACCCCCTAGTGACAAAGATATATACGTCACCTAGGATGCATGAATGGGCTCCAAGATTGCTTGGGTGAACGAATCACATGTGACAGATACCAAAATAGAATTTTCGCAAGACTTCCTGTGCCTTCCATTCTGTTCTGAAATTTCTCATCTTAAGATCCTATTAAAATATATTTGACTGATTAAAGCAAAAATATTAATAATGTATAATAGAGGACGTAGCATATGTGAAAGTAGAAGTATTGATAGGAACAGCCCCAAAGAGAAAAAGGCAGAGACTGAAGTGTATTTTTGTAATGTTCACACATTGTCAATGAATCTAAGCATGCCCAAGAAATAATCCAGAAAAGTAAACCTATCGGGATATTATTATTGAGAAGTATTCTTTTTTTATTCTTTTATTTTTATTTTCCCCAGCTTTATTAAGGAATAATTGACAAATAAAAATTGTATTATATTTATAGTATATGCATGCTGTTTTGATTTATGTATACTTTATGAAATTATTAAACCAAGCTAATTAACATATCCATCACTTCACATACTTATCTTTATTCTGGGTTTGAGAACAGTTAAGATCTAAGTCAGTGCTTGTCAAGTATGTAATGCATTATTATATATAGTCACCATGCTGTACATCATACTCTTCAGAATTTATCCTGGGGTTGACGGGTGAGGCTGCTGCCTGCAGTGCCGGCATCCCATGTAGGCACTGGTTTGAGTCCCGGCTGCTCCACTTCCAATCCAGCTCTCTGCTATGGCCTGGGAAAGCAGTAGAAGATGGCCCAAATCCTTGGGGCCCTGCACACACATGGGAGACCCGGAGGAAGCTCCTGGTTCCTGGCTTTGGATCGGCACAGCTCCAGCCATTGAGGCCATTTGGGGAGTGAACCATCGGATGGAAGAACTCTCTCTCTCTCTCTCTGCCTCTCTGTAACTCTGCATTTCGCATGGGTAGATAAATATTTAAAAAAAACACTGAATTTATTCCTCCTGTCTCATTGAGACTTTGTACCCTGTGACTAACATTTCCCCACTTCTCCATCCCCCTACTGCTGGCAAGTACCCTTCTACTCTCTGCTTCTCTGCATTGGGTTTTTCATCACGCAGTGCTTGTCTCTCTGTGCCTGGCTCATTTCTCTTAGCATAATGTCCTCCAGCTTCATCCAGGTTGTCGCACATGGCTGGATTTTTGTCTATATTTTTGTGGCTGACTAGCATCCTTGCAGTGTGTGTGTGGATGGGGCTGGGGCGTACCTTGAACTTCAGGGCTCTGGGGCTGTCCAGATGGGCTTTTAGGGGGACAAACTTGTGGTTTCTGTGTGGTTTAAGTCCAGAAAGGCTCTGGATGGGGCAGGGCAGGCAGAGGAATTCTGTGGAAGGCTCCCCTAGCTGGACCCTAGTCCAGTGAGATTTTTTTAAGCAGTGAGGAAATGGACCTAGAGGAGTTAAGGAGTTTCTGAAAGTCATTTCTTCAAAGCATCGGCAGAACCAGACTGAGAACTTGGTCCTCACGTGGACAACCAAGTGCTGCATCTGCTGTTGGGATCTTCAGTTGTGTGTGTTTGTGTCTGTGTTTCATTTTGTACAAACTTGGGGGTCACCCAGGAAGCCTGGGGCACTCCCTCTGATCCCATAGAAAACACAATGAGGAATCTGTGGTTTTGGCGTCCCAACATCGTCTCTTTCTGGACCAGCGCTCAGATCTTCCTTCTGGGAAACTTCTCTCTGTTGTTCATGCACATGGACAGGCCAGACAGACCTTATCCACTGAAGCCAGGGGTGGGCGTGTCTCTCTCTTGTCTCTGGCCAGTGTCAGGTCCTGGCCACTGCAATTGACCAAAAGAGAAACTCTTTTGGCCCAGGAGTTGAAAAGAGAGATTGCTTTCTTCTCTCTCTCTTTCTTTCTCTCTTTCTCTCCCTTCCTTCCTTCCTTCCTTCCTTCCTTCCTTCCTTCCTTCCTTCCTTCCTTCCTTCCTTCCTTCCTTCCTTCCTTCCTTTTTAGATTCATTTATTTATTTGAGAGGCAGAGTTACAGAGAGAGAGAGAGAGAGAGAGAGAGAGAGAGAGAGGTTTTCTATCTGCTGGTTCATTCCCCAGATGGCTGCAACGGCTGGAGCTGAGCCTATCCTAAGCCAGGAGCCAGGAGCTTCTCCCAGGTCTTCCACGTGGATGCAGGGGTCATCTTCCACTGCCTTCTCTGGCCATAAACAGAGAGTTGGATCAGAAGAGGAGCAACCAGGACATGAACCAGAGCCCGCATGGATCAGCCGGGACACGAACCACAGGTGGAGGCTTAGCCTGCTATGCCACAGTGCCGGCCCCGAGAGACACTGCTTCCTAATGGGGTTGCTGACCAAGGTAAGCCTACAAGTGGGCAAAGTTCACCTGCAAATGAAGCCAGCCTCCAGAAAATCAGCTCTGAGAGACAGAATGTGAGGCAGCAGGCCCATGACCTGTTTTGTGTCACTGGACTTGTGTCTGAAGCTAGCCACAGCCCTGGGATTTCTAGTTGTTCCAAGAGCCAATCAGTGGTCTCTTTTGCCTCAGCTGGATTAATTGGGTGTCTGTTGATCGCACCTGAGGGAGTGCAGCCTGGAATAGAAAGTGTCTCAGTTTGATCACTTAGGTGATTAGCCTTGTACTAATGTGACCTCAATGTCTAATTTAGTTACCACCTGGTCCAGTTTAGCCTTGCTAATGCGCCTTGGACATCTCTAATAAAAGTAGGATTTGAGAGAGCAAGGGCACAGGCCCTTCGTCACACCAGCAGAACACTTTGGTGCATTTATTACCCATGCAGGGTCAGCTGGACCACCTCCAGACACAGGTCACTGAATGTTCCGGAAAGGATAGGTGGTACATTTAAAATAATAATGCAGGGCCGGCACTGTGGTGTAGCGGGTAAAGTTGCCGCCTGCAATGTTGGCATCCCATTTGGGCACTGGTTAGAGTCCCAACTGCTCCACTTCCAATCCAGCTCTCTGCTATGGCCTGGGAAAGCAGTGGAAGATGGCTCAAGACCTTGGGTCCCTGCACCCACATGGGAGACCTGGAAGAAGCTCCTGGCTCTTGGCTTAGGGTTGGTGCAGCTCCATCCATTGTGGCCAACTGGGGAGTGAACCAATGGATGGAAGAACTCTCTCTCTGCCTCTCCTTCTCTCTCTGTGTAACTCTGACTTTCAAATAAATAAATAAATATTTAAAAAATAATAATGCTTTATGATTTTTAACAAAACTGTTTTTGACATTCTCCCCAACATGTGTCCTGAATTGTATTTGAATAATTAGTGTTATAAAACTATTGACTACATGATCCAATTACAAAACCAAGTGTTGAGGGTAGGGGGATTTGCCCTAGTGGTGAAGGCACTGGGTGGGATGCCTGCATTCCATATCAGAATTCCAGGTTTCAGTTTCTGGCTCTGGCTGCCAATTTCAGCTTCATACTAGTGTAGACCTATAGGCAACAGTATGGTTACCCATATAGTGTTGGATTTGGGGCCCAGAGGTCATATTTTCAAACATTTGAGAACTAGTGGTTTGCTTCCTGCCACCCACATGGGAGACCTGGAATGAATTCCTAGGTCATGGCCTCATCCTGACCTAGTACTGGCCATTGCAGAAGTTAACCAGCTGATAGGAACCCTCTATGTCTACCTGTTTATCTTTCTCTCTCCCTTTGCTCCTCTACCTCTTGAATAATAAACAAAAGAAAAACCAAGAATAAGTGGATGATGGCCAAATACATTGTACTAAATCCTAGTGAGCTTTTTTTTAAAAGACTGATTCATTTGTAGCTCCAATATGACTGAATAGAAGCGACACTGACCTGAGCCTTTGAAAGATACCAGAGAAACAAAGGAAGGACCACATTCCCAGGGAACTGGCTGAGAGAAATTTTCAGTGGAGAAGTGATGGAACAGAGTATGGACTCTGGGGGGCAGTGAGGAGCAGGCTCCATATGGCACTGCCACCCATGCTGCCAGCTGCCTCTGCACTTATGTGACTGGGAAACACCATCTCACCAAGACACAGTGGGAAGAAGGTGCTGCAATGCTCCTCCACCAGCAGTTTTAGTTGAGGGAGAATTTCACAGTGGCTACTGACTTCAAGTCCAACCTGGGGAGCTGACAGGGGTCTTAGCAACCACTTTGCTCTGAAAGAGGAAGCCACATTGGTTCCTTCCCTCCCCCCCGACCAAACTGCCAGGCTCCATTTGCTGTGGTAGAGTTGTGCCAGGCTCCATTTGCTGTAGTGGACTTGCTGTTGAACTCTGTTCTGGTTTAGGAGTCAGCAAGAATTTGTGCTGCTGCTGGAGGCCACTGGAGCCAGAAACAGGGCAGCTTGTAGGGTAGAGAGCAGACCGCTTGCACTCTGTGACTGTGGGAGTTCTGGACATAAACCTTGGAGCTAAGAAAATTGTGGGTTAAGGCTGAGTTCCTTTGTAGCCAATTGGTCTTGTTGCAGAGACTCAGAGCTCACTGCACAATGAGAGTGAAAACAGTGTTTGGGATCTATAAGAAAACCATAAAATGAACAAATATACAAGTCTTAGGAGTTCCTGAAGGTATGGAAAATATAAAGGCTTAGATCTCCTATTCAATAAAATAACAGCAGAAAATTTCCCCGATTTGAGAAAGATATGGATATCCAAACAGAGGAAGCACATAGAACCCAAAATAGGCATGATCAGAAAAAGGTAGTCATCACTTTCAAAAGTAGAACATGAAGAGAATATCTTAAAATATGCAAGAGAGAAATGTCAGATTACCTTTAAAGAAACTACCATAAGATTGACAACATATTTCTCAACAGAAACCCTGCAGACCAGGAGACGATGGAAAGATACAACATGTTCCTGAATGAACAGTGGGTCATAGAAAAAATCAAAAAGGAAATAAAATTTGTTTTTTTAAAATATCTATTTATTTAGTTGAAAGGTGGAGTTACAGAGGCAGAGACAAAGAGAGAGAGAGAGAGAGAGAGAGAGGAGAGAGAGAGAGAGAGAGAAAATCTTCCATCCACTGGTTATTCCCCAAGTGGCTGCAACAGCCAGGGCTGTCTGATCCAATCCAGGATCTGAAATAAAATTTCTTTTTTTTTTTGTAAAGAAAATAAAATTTCTTGAGGGTCCAGCGCTGTGGCATAGTAGGCTAAACCTCTGCCTGTAGTGGCAGCATCCTGTATGGGTGCCACTTTGTGTCCTGGCTTCTCCTCTTCTGATCCAGCTCTGTGTTTGTGGTTTAGGAAAGCAATGGAAGATATCCCACATGCTTGGGCGCCTGTACCCATGTGGGAGACTTGGAATTAGCTCCTGGCTCCTGGATTCAGATTGGCTCATCTTTGGTTGTTGTGACCATTTCGGGTAGTGAACAGCAGAGGAAGACCTTTCTCTCTGTCCCTCCCTCTCTCTGTCTGTAACTCTACCTCTCAAATAGATGAATACAACATTTTAAAAAATCTTTGAAGCAAATGGAATTGAAAACACAGCATATCAAATCTTCTGGGATATAGCAAAAACAGGGTTAAGAGGAAAGTTCATAGCAAAAAAATTGGAAAGGTGTCAAATAAATTATCTAACAATGCATCTTAAGGATCAGGAAAAACAAGAATAAACTAATTACAAATTAGTAAAAGGAAGGAAATAATAAAAATTAGAGACAATATAAACAAAATAGAAATAAAAAACTATACAAAAAATGAAATGAAGAGCTAGTACTTTGAAAAATAAACAAGATTGATAAACCACTGATCCAACTGAAAACCACTGATCCCAAAACAAAAAAGTGAGAAGTCCCAAATTCATAAGATCAGGGATTAAAACAGAGATTTACAATGGATGCAACTGAAATACAAAGAATCACTAGGAGTTATTACAAGCAGCTATATGCCAACAAACTGGAAAATCTAGAAGACACAGATACATTTCAGAACACATATAATTTACCAAAATTGAAGAACAAAGACATAGAAAACCTGAATAGACCAATAACCAAGTCTGAGATTAAATCAATAATAAAGAGCCTCCCAACAAGAAAAGCCTAGGATTAGATGACTTCACTACTAGGTTCTATCAAACTTTTAAGGAAGAACTAACCCCAATTCTTCTTGTACTATTCCAAATGATTGAAAGGGAAGGAGCCTTTCCAGACTCATTCTATGAGGCCAGCATCACCTTAATTCCAAAACCAGGAAAAGATACAACAAAAAAAGAGAACTATAGACCAATATCCCCGAATATCCTGATGAACACAGTTGCAAAAATTTTCAACACAATATGAGCAAATCAACTCCAACAACATGTCAAAAAGATCATTCACCCAGACCAAGTAGGATTTTTTCCAGAGATACAGGGATGGTTCAACATACACAAACCAACACGCATGATATATCACATTAACAAAATGAAAGATAAAAGCCATATAGTTATCTCAATAGATTTAGAGAAAGCATTTGATAAAATGCAACATCCTTTCATGATTAAAAAAAAACATAAAAAGTTGCGTGTAGAAGGAATATAACTCAAGATAATAAAGGCAATATATGACAAACGCACAGCCAGAATCATTTGAGTGGAGAAACATTGGAAGCTTTTCCACTAAGACCTGGAACTACATAAGAATGCCCATTATCACCAATATTTTTCAATGTAGTTCTAGAAGTTTTAGCCAGAGCCATTAGGCAAGAAAAAAGAAATAAAAGGAATACAAATTGGAAAGGAGGAAATCAAATTATCCCTGTTTGCAGATGACATGATTCTATATATGGGGGAACAAAAGACTACACTAAAGACAATTAGAACCAAAGAAAGAATTTGGCAAAGTTGCACTATATAAAATCAACACACAAAGATCAATAGCATTCTATATATCAACAATGATCTGGCTGAGAAACAATTTATAAGATTGGTCCCATTAGCAACTGCTATAAAAATTTTTAAATATCTTGGGATAAATTTAACCAAAATCTGAAAGATTGTTACAATGAAAATTACAAAACATTAAGGAAAGAAATAGAAGAAGACAGAAAAAAATGGAAAAATTTTCCACATTCATGGGTTGGAAGAATCAATATCATCAAAATGTATATACTACCCAAACCAATTTACAAATTCAATGTAGTCCCAGCCAAAATTGCAAGGATAGTCTTTATAGAACTAGAAGAAAATTCACGTGGAACAATAAAGACCCCAAATAGTCAAAGAAACCTTAATAAAAACAAAGCTGGAGGCATCAAAATACCAAATTTCAAGACATACTACAGGGCTGTAATAACCAAAACAGCCTAGTACTGGTACAAAAACAGATCTGTAGAGCAAAAGAACAGAATAGAGATCCCCAAATCAATCCACTCATCTAAAACTAACTAATCTTTGACAAACAACCTGAAATCATTCCCTTAAGAAAGGACAGTATCGGGCCGGCGCTGCGGATCAATAGGCTAATCCTCCACCTAGCGGCGCTGGCACACCCAGTTCTAGTCCTGGTCGGGGTGCTGGATTCTGTCCCGGTTGCCCCTCTTCCAGGCCAGCTCTCTGCTGTGGCCAGGGAGTGCAGTGGAGGATGGCCCAAGTGCCTGGGCCCTGCACCCACATGGGAGACCAGGAGAAGCACCTGGCTCCTGCCTTCGGTTCAGCGCGGTGCGCTGGCCGCAGTGTGCTGGCCGTGGCGGCCATTGGAGGGTGAACCAATGGCAAAGGAAGACCTTTCTCTCTGTCTCTCTCTCTCTCACTGTCCACTCTGCCTGTCAAAAAAAAAAAAAAAAGAAAGGATAGTATCTTCAACAAATGTTGTTGGGAAAATTGGATGTGCACATGCAGAAGTTTGAAACAAGATTCTATGGGGCTGGTGTTGTAGCATAGGCAGCAAAACTGCCACCTATGACCAGATCCCATATAGGCACTGGTTCATGTCCTGGCTGCTCCACTTCCCATCCAGCTCTCTGCTGATGGCTTGGGAAAGCAGCAGAGGATGGCCCAAGTTCTTGGGCTCTTGCATCCACATGGGAGACCCAGAAGAAGCTCCGGGCTCTTGGCTTTGGTCTGGCCCAGCTCTGTCCATTGAGGCCATTTGGAGAGTGACCTAGTAGATGGAAGATCTATCTCTCAGTCTCTTCCTCTTTCTATGTAACTCTGACTTATAAATAAATAAAATAAATTTTTAGAAAAGAAACAAGACCCCTACCTTACACCCTGAAGAAAAATCAACTCAGAGTGAATAAAGGACTAGACTTAAGACCTACAACCACCAATTTACTAGAGAAAAACATGGGGGAAACACTGCAAGACATTGACCTAGGCAAAGCCTTCCTGGATAAGACTCCCAGAAGCTCATTCAGTAAAAGCAAAACTAGACAAATGGGATTACATCAAGCTAAGAAGCTTCTTTGCTGCAAAGGAAACACTCAACAAAGTGAAGAAGCCATTGATAGAATGGGAGAAAATATTTGCAAATATGCATCTGATAAAGGAATAATATCCAGAATACATAAAAAGATCAAGAAATTCAACAACAACAGAACAATCTAGTTAAGAAATGGGCTAAGGATATGAACAGGCATTTTTCAAAGGTTGACATTCAAATGGCCAACAGACACATGAAAAAGATGCTCAGGATCAGTAGCCACCAGGGAAACACAAATGAAAACCTCAATGAAGTATCACCTCACTCCAGTTAGAATTATTATTATCCGAAAATTAAAAAAGTACTAATGAGGTTGTGGTGAAAAAGGTATGCTAATACATTGTTGGAGACAATGCAAATTGGTACAACCACTATGGAAAACAGTATGGAGATTCCTCAGAAAACTAAAACTAGATCTACCATACAACCCAGCGTTCCCATTCCTGTAAATATATCCAAAGGGAATTAAATCAGCATATGGAAGAGTTCCCTGCACTCCCATGTTTACTGCAGCTCAATTCACAATAGCAAATATATGGAATCAAACTAGATGTCCATCAACTGATGACTGGATAAAGAACATGAAATATTACTCAGCCATAAAAATGAATGATATTTTGACATTTGCAACAAAATGGATACAACTGGAGATCATTATGCTAAGTTAAATAAGCCAGACACAGAAAGACAAATATCAGATTTTCTATTATTTGTGAAGGTTAATATCTGGAAAGAGTTTAAAAATTGGACTGAATCATATCATTTGGTATTTAGCTATAATCCTTGCTTCATTGGATCATACCATATAAATGATAATGTATTGCTTATTCCCCACATTATGATCATTGTCAAGAATCTCTCATTCTGATATTAATCTCTCTCTTTTTTAAAGATTTATTTTATTTATTTGAAATACAGAGTTACAGAGAGAGGTAGAGAGAGAGAGAGAGAGAGAGAGAGAGGTCTTCCATCTGCTGGTTCACTCCTTAGATGGCCACAAAAGCTGGAGCTGTGCCAATCCGAAGCCAGGAGCAGGAGCTTCCTCCAGGTCTCCCACACAGGTGCAGGGGCCCAAGGACTTGGGCCATCTTCTATTGCTATCCCAGGCCATAGCAGAGAGCTGGATGGGAAGTGGAGCAGCCAGGACTAGAACTGGCACCCATATGGGATGCGGGCGCTTCAGGCCAGGGCGTTAACCCACTGCGCCATAGCGCCAGCCCCGATACTAATATCTCTTTAAGAAAAGAGTGTGTGCATATATAATGTCTACATTTGAAGTGAAGGTGATCAAACCTCAAAAATTTAAAATGGTAATTATAAATGTAAAAAGAGAAAGATGAGGAAACAGAAAGTGATCCTTATCTGGTATCTCCTATTTGCCATTGTGCGTAGCCTGAGGTAGGGCTGCTTGGAACTGAAATGGGAACTAAACTCAGAATTTTCATCCTAATTAAGCATAATTTCCTGCTTAATAATAAATTGCATGACAAAAACAGAATTATTGAACACAGAGTGAGAGAGTGATTGAGTGATTTTTTTTCATCTGCTGGGTTACTCCTCACTTAGCAGTAACAGCTGGCAGGCTGTGCCAGGACAAAACCATGTGGGTCTCCCACATGGGTGGCAGGGACCCAAGTACGTGGGCCATTTTTCATTCTCTTCCCAGACTGGAAGTGAAGGGACTGGGGGCTGAACTGGCACTCCAGTGTGGGATGTTGGAGGCCTAGGCAGTGAATTAAACTGCTGTACCCCACACCCATCCCCACAGTGAGCTTTAAAGGTAGCTAGAGGGGGCATTGGAATTTTTGAATTGAAATAAATTTAATGCTGAAAAATAACATGATAGTAATTTACTTCTTTGCATTGTAATTGCAGTAATAAATGGAAATCTTTCATCAATATCTTCCAGTATGAACAATACCTAAGTACCAATTTGATTTCAGAATTTTGTTATTTTAAGACAATTTATAACGGAATTAATTTCAGTTATGCATTTTGCTACAATATGGTGTAGGAAGCATATTAAAGTTACAACACAGAGGAGGTGTGAAGTGTGTTCTATGAATAAATTTGAATCTTATCTGCTTGATCCAAAGACAGATTAGGACATGTATCAGTAACATGAGGGAGAAATTTCCCTCTGGCCTCATAATCAAGTGAAATGTTCTAATTGATCTCTTCAGGAGATGGAGTCTCTCAGTTCTGACCAACTTGGAATTGAAGTCCTGAAATGAGAATCAGGGGGTTTATGATCACATTAAAAGCAGTACGTAATATGACTCACAACCCTGTTTAAGGGAGACGACATTTACATATGAAATATTTTCAAAGACCAAACCCCAGTGAATCGTGGTGCATAACTCCCTCAGATATCGCAACAGCCTTTTTTATTTCCCAAGTACTGATAAGTGACCATTCCTCTTTAAACTCCCGTGTAATTACTGTGGTGTGGAGTACACATCGCCGACCTGTCAAGCACGTGAATGACAGGTACACATAAAACATGAGCTTAAAAGTCACATTGAGGCCGGTGCCGCGGCTCACTAGGCTAATCCTCTGCCTGTGGCGCCAGCACACCGGGTTCTAGCCTCGGTTGGGGCGCCGGATTCTGTCCTGGTTGCTCCTCTTCCAGTCCAGCTCTCTGCTGTGGCCAGGGAGTGCAGTGGAGGATGGCCCAAGTGCTTGGGCCCTGCACCCCATGGGAGATCAGTAGAAGCACCTGGCTCCTGGCTTCGGAGCAGCGGGGTGCACCGGCCACAGCTGCCATTGGAGGGTGAACCAACGGAAAAAGAAGACCTTTCTCTCTGTGTCTCTCTCTCACTCTCTCACTACCTACTCTGCCTGTCCAAAAAAAAAAAAAAAAAAAAAAGTCACATTGAAATCAATGTCGGTGGCAGTGTTGGAATGAAAACACCTTGACCTGACTTTGTTTTGGAGTCCCTTCAAAGAAAATATTTGTTGTAGTTTTATCTCATTAATCATAGTTGGTGTAAACTGACACAAAACACAGTGGTTCTCCTCCAAATTCTTTTGAGAAGGAGGCTGAACGCTACATGACCTCTGAGTTTATAGACATATTAATCACAGCCAATGCTTGAATAAATTGGCTGTTGTTTGTACTTCTCTTCGTTATATTACACAATGCCAGGTATAATTTCGTTCACTTATTTATTTATGTATGCATTTTTCATCTGGGTTTTGAGAGGCAGAGAGACAGAGAGAGAGACAGACAGAGATCTCCCATCTGCTGGTTCACTCCCTAAATGGCTGCAACAGCTGGGTCTGGGCCAGGTCAAAGCCAGATTCCAGGACCTCAAGAGAGCAGATAGTGAGTTCAGTGAACTGGAGAAAATCCAAAAATCGCTGGAAATCATGATTTAACATAAATCTGGACATGTTCAGGGTTCATGTTTTCTTGTTAGTTGAGATGGAACTGCAAGAGAAGCTATGTGGAAGATTGGCAACAGATTGGTGGGCGTGAAGAACAATGAGATGGAGCTTGAATTGGGGTGGCCAAGTTGGTCCTGGGAACAGAAGATCTCAAGAACTGACAGTTACTCGAGAAGTGGGGAATTAAGGACAGGCCCTAAAGATGTTAAGATGAACAATGGGAAGCAGGATAGTGTACTGGTTTCAGGGAGGAGAGGTGAAAATTGATGAACCCAGCTCAAGACCTGATCTTGCTCATAAATCAGATTTTGGGCATGCAACTCAACTCTGCCAGACCCCATTTTCCTTACCTGCAATGAAGGGATCTGAAATAAAGTTAGAAATTGATTTAAAGGGGAAAGAAAATGAGAGTTGAGGAGGAAGAGAGAGAATAGCAAAGCAGGTAATAGGATGGTGGTAGGGATAGGGCACCCTTGTTTGCCAGTTCTGGTGGTGAACTCCTGAGAGTTCTTTTTTTTAATTTTTTAATTTTTTGACAGGCAGAGTGGACAGTGAGAGAGAGACAGAAAGGTCTTCCTTTTGCCGTTGGTTCACCCTCCAATGGCCGCCACGGCCCGCGCACTGTGGCCGGCACACCGTGCTGATCTGAAGCCAGGAGCCAGGTGCTTCTCCTGATCTCCCATGTGAATGCAGGGTCCAAGGACTTAGGCCATCCTCCACTGCCTTCCCGGGCCACAGCAGATAGCTGGCCTGGAAGAGGAGCAACCAGGACAGAACTGGGTGTGCTGGCGCCGCAGGCGGAGGATTAGCCTATTGAGCCACGGCGCCAGCCTGAGAGTTCTTTTAACATAGCTAGAAGGATTGTTGCATGGCAAAGATCATGGTTTCCTACCAAATGTTCAGGTCACAATCAGATGCATTTCCCTCAGCCTTGATACATGGAATTTTCTGGAGCTCAATGGGTCATGACTCATGGGACCATGCCCAAAGGAAGCTGCCAATCTTCCCTTTCCTGCCAACTCCCCCGTGGGAGCAGAATTTATAGTTCTTAGTTCATGTGGATTCTAATTTCTGCAGACAAAAAGGTATTTGCACGAGTGGAATAGGTCATGGAATTTGAGGTAGTAGGGGAGGAATTTAAGGGTAATTCTAATCTCTCAAATCACTGATGAGAAGTTTGAAATTAGAGAAGTAAAATAACTATATAAGGGGACAGAGAATATTTTCAGCAAATCTGGTTTGATTTACCACGTACAGTCTTGGCAAGCTGCCCTAGGGGGTTCCTCAGAGTATTTCTTTTGGAGGGTGCAAAATGACTAATTCACACGTAAGAGTGGTCAGAGGGGAAGCTGAGTGGGAGGGCAAGGTAGAGAATATCGGTGGCTTCTGTCTTCCAATCCTATACAGGGGTGCAAGGTTTTCTCACTTAAATAATGACAGTGATGATAGTAATAATAGCGAATCCATATGGAGAACTCTCTAAGCACCAGGTCTTGTTTTAAATACATCAATATGCTAATTAATCATATACTAAATGTTAGATCTGTTTTTTTAACTTTTATTTAGTAAATATAAATTTCCAAAGTACAGTTCATGGATTACAATGGCTTCCCCACCCCATAACTTCCCTCCCACTCGCACCCCTCCCATCTCCCGCTCCCTCTCCCATTCCATTCACATTAAGATTCATTTTCAATTCTCTTTATATGCAGAAGATCAATTTAGTACATATTAAGTAAAGATTTCATCGGTTTGCACACACACAGAAACACAAAGTGTAAAATACTGCTTCAGTACTAGTTATAGAATTACTTCACATTGGACAACACATTAAGGACAGATCCCACATGAGGAGTAAGTGCACAGTGACTCCTGTTGTTGACTTAACAACTTGACACTCTTGTTTATGGCGTCAGTAATCTCCATAGGCTCTTGTCATGAGTTTCCAAGGCTATGGAAGCCTTTTGAGTTCTCCGACTTCGATCTTATTCAGACAGGGTCATAGTCAAAGTGGAAGTTCTCTCCTCCCTTCAGAGAAAGGTACCTCCTTCTTTGATGACCCCATTCTTTCCACTGGGTTCTCACTCGCAGAGATCTTTCATTTAGGTCTTCTTTTTTTTTTTTCCAGAGTGTCTTGGCTTTCATGCCTGAAATACTCTCATGGGCTCTTCAGCCAGATCCAAATGCCTTAAAAGCTGATTCTGAGGCCAGAGTGCTACTTAGGACATCTGCCATTCTATGAGTCTGCTGTGTATCCTGCTTCCCATGTTGGATTGTTCTCCCCATTTTTGATTCTATCAGTTAGTATTAGCAGACACTAGTCTTGTTTGTGTGATCCCTTTGACTCTTAGACCTATCAGTGTGATCAACTGTGAACTGAAATTGATCACTTGGACTAGTGAGATGGCATTGGTACATGAAACCTTGATGGGATTGTATTGGAATCCTCTGGCACGTTTCTAACTCCACCACTTGGGGCAAGTCCAATTGAGCATGTCCTAAATTGTACATCTCCTGCCTCTCTTATTCCCACTCTTATATTTAACAGGCATTACTTTTCAGCTAAATTTAAACACCTAAGAATAATTGTGTGTTAATTACAGAGTTCAACCAATAGTACTAGAACAAAAAAATACTAAAATGGATAAAGTATTACATTGTACATCAGTTAGTCTGGAGATTCCTCAGAAACCTGAATATAACCCTACCATACAACCCAGCCATCCCACTCCTTGGAATTTACAGAAAGGAAATTAAATTGGCAAACAAAAAAGCTGTCTGCACCTTAATGTTTATTGCAGCTCAATTCACAATAGCTAAGACCTGGAACCAACCCAAATGCCCATCAACAGTAGACTGGATAAAGAAATTATGGGACATGTACTCTATAGAATACTATACAGCAGTCAAAAACAATGAAATACGGTCATTTGCAACAAAATGGAGGAATCTGGAAAACATTATGCTGAGTGAATTAAGCCAGTTCCAAAGGGACAAATATCATATGTTCTCTCTGATCGGTGACAACTGACTGAGCACCAAAGGGGAAACCTGTTGAAGTGAAATAGACAGTATGAGAAACAGGGACTTGATCAGCCTTTGTCCTGACTGTTGATGTACAATGTAATAATTTATCCCTTTTGGTATTTTTTTGTTCTAGTACTATTGATCTGTTTTGTAGATACAATTTAATCCTCTTAGCATGCTCATGAGGTAGGAATAATTATTATTCTATCTTTTTCAGATGAGGAAACAGGGACTCAGAGAAGTATGGAAGTTGGGTGGCCTAAGTCACTCTGCTAACAAGTGATCATATTGGGATTTGAACTGAGGACTCAAGTCAGATCTAGAGTTCACGCTCCTAACAACTATTCTATATAAAGCAGAGGAGGAAGGAAAAGAAAGAAACATGGAGAGAGACAGAGAAGGGGAGATCTGAAAGGTGAGTGGGAGGGAGGTGAAGGTGGCTGATGCTTGCTGGAATTGTGTACCTTGGACTGCACGTGCCTTCCCTGGAAATGGGTGCTGCAGAGAAAATGTCTCCAACTTTGTGGCAAACAACATTTTACAGAAAAGTGTCCCCAAGACTTTGTACTTACAATAGCTTTCTCATGCCAAAATTCTTAGTAAAGTGTCATCAAGATTTAGGAACATTAATCCTCAAGCCTGGAACCTATGACTACTGAAATCTTGCCAAGACTGCAGAATTGGTGGGTTTCCAATCTTCTCCTGTTCTGTGTTGTGGAGTCCAGGCAGATGGAAGAGTGGGAGTGGGTATAAAGGATGGTAGGAGAGAGGGAAGCTTTATATTTCTTGAGCCTCTTTGCAAATTTCTATGTTTTATAACCAAAGGAGTTTATTTTAAAATTTCCTGATGAACAAAAAAATATATAAGATGATGCTTGGTAAATTTCTTTTATTTCCTGACTTTGTTATATTTCTATTAGATAGTTGGTCTGGCCTCTGAGAATGTAATAGAACTATGTGACAAAATATATGAAAACAAAGAGAAAAAACTATACTCATAATCATTTAATTGTGTAGCCAATGTGGTGACAGTAGTGGCTTCACTGCTTTTTGGAATCAGTTGATTTCCAAACTATTTATATCCATAATAAAGTTATATTTCCCTCCTCTCCGCACCCCAGCTTAATTCTTGGGACTTTAAAGTACAAAGATTAATGCTTTAAATGTACTATTCATCATTTTAAATCTGGGAAGAAGTCTGATAGGAAAACTGATGAGAATTCTCTAACCACTAGCTTTGCGCTAAGTTTGTCTTCCCAAAAGTGTAAAAAAACATAGGCTAAGTACATTTTTGTCCCATTTATTATTTGGTGCTGGGTTTATTCACCTGGTACTGTCAAGCTTTCCTCTCATCTTCATTTTTCTCCAAAGCCTGTGCTTCATGCACACAACAGTGAATGTGAACCCAGAATCATAGCTTGAATATCAAGGGCTGGCAAATGTGGAAGTAAGATATGTGATAAAAATAGCACGGAAGTTGGGAGGAGGGAAGTGGAAATACACTGTTGTAAAGTCCTTACACTTTAGGTGGAGTGATATAATATCACTTGAAGACAGACTGCTGAGTTAGAGATGCATAGTGTAAATCCTAAGGTGATCACAAAGAAAATAAAATTATGGCATACAGTTAATAAGGAATTTAAAAGATCAAGTCATAACATTCAATTAATTTAGAAGAAGACAGAAAAAGAAGAAAACGAGCAAAAACAAATGTGATGAGTAGAAAATAAATATCAAGAATGGTATAGATTTAAACTGAGCCTTATACATAAATCAGATTATTAAGATTATTAAGAGATTATTAAGTCTCATCACCAATTAAAAGGAAAAAACTGCCAGATGAAAGAAATCCAATTATATACTGTGTACTGCACAGATAAATTAAAAGGATGAGCAAAAGTATACTAGGCTAGCACTAACAGAAGAAAGCTAGGGGCTGGCATTGTGGCATAGCAGGTAAGGCCACTTCCTGTAATGCTGGCATCCCATATGGGAGCTGATTTGAGTCCCAGCTGCTCCACTTCTGATCCAGCTCCCTGCTAATGCACATGGGAAAGCAGCAGAGGATGGCTCAAGTGCTTGGGCCCTGCACCCACGTAGAAGACTTGGAGGAAGCTCCTGGCTCCTGGCTTCAGCCTGGCCCAGCCCTGGCGGTTGAGGTCATCTGGGGAGTGAATCAGTGGGTAGAAGATCTCCTTCTCCCCCTCCCCTTCCCCCTCCCTCTCCTCTGCTTCTCCCTCTCCTCTGCTTTTGCTTCTCCCTCTCACTGTAACTCTGCCTTTCAGATAAATAAAATAAATCTTTAAAAAAACCAAAAAGCAGAAAGCTGCAGTGCCATGTTAATGTCAGACAAAGAAGACTTCAGTCTGGAATATTTTTAGGATAAGGAGTGTCATTTCATAATGATGACGTGGTCAATTCATTAAACTGACAATAATTCTAAATGCTTGTGTATATGATAATAGGAATTCAAAATACATGGAGCAGAAATGGACAGAATTGAGTGGAGACACGACAACTCCACAATTATAGTTGGCGATTGCCATATTCCTTTCCCAAAACTTGATAGATCTAATGGACAGAAAGTTAGAAAAGATATAACATACAAGCATACTTTAAAAAGCTCATGGAGCATGGAATCAAAGCTTATCTTGGTGCAAAAATTTAAAATCCATGCATCGCTTTTTCATAACCTGCATTTTCAATGAACTTTTTGAAGACTTCTCATGGTGTTGAGCTACTGACTTGATCTAATTAACATTGATCTTTAAATGTTCTGTCCCAACAACAGATATTCTCAACAACTGGAGATAGGGCAATTGCCTAAGTACCTGCAAAACACAGAAACTGAAATTAAATGGATCACTGGCCTAAATGTAAGAGCTGTGAAAAGAAGAACATTTTGGACAAATTAAACGTGACATATTTTGTTTTTTGAGCAAAAAACAATTCATGAATTGGGCAGCACTCATTTTCTCAGATGGCTCTACCCTAGCAATGTGAGCAGGAAGCTTTTGTGGGCCACATGTGGAAGCGACGTAGACAAAGCATCTGTTTGGTTATTGCTAAGCATCTCCTTTTTTGTGGGTATGGTCTGAAATGTTGGCTACCTGTTGTCTGGCTGACACTTTCCTGTCTTTTGTGCTAAGCTAGATTTCAAATTATTTACGTATCAAGTCCGGTTGTAGTTCGTTATATAGGAGCTCAAAGTACAGGAACAGCTTCAGGCTAATGGCCTCCTGCTTATTTAATATGCTAAAATGATTCAACTTCTAGAAGAAAACATGGGAGAACATTTTATTGGCCTTGGCATATTTTTCTTAAACAAGACAGGAAAGGCATGAATGTAAAAGAACATGTCAATAAAATTGACAACAAAATGGAAATCTTTTGTTATTCAAAGAATTGCATTATCATTTTCATAGCAAAATGAAAAGATAAGTGGCAAACTGGAGAACATATTTGCAACACATATTTCTTTTCTTTTCTTTTTTAAGATTTATTTATGTGAAAGGCAGAATTGCAGAGAGAGAGAGAGAAAGAAAGAAGAGAGGTGTCTTTCATTTACTGGTTCTCCAGGCTGAAGCCAGGAACCTGGAACTTCATCTGGGTCTCCCATATGGGTGCAGAGGCCCAAGCACTTGGGCCAACTTCTGCTGTCTTCCAAGGCACATTAGCAGGGAGGTGGATCAGAAGTGGAGCAGCTGGGTCTTGACCCAGCATTCCTAGGGGTGCCGGAGTTGCAGGTGATGGCCCAACCCACAATGCTAGTCCCTGCAACACACATTTCAAGCCAAGGACTTGTATCTAATATATATAAAGAGCTCTTACAATTCAACAATGAGATTTTTCAAAAATTCAGTAAAAATATCACAAGGATTTGAACAGGCATTGACCAAAAAAAGACGTAGAGGTGGAAAATGGGCACAGGAAAAGACTCTGATCATCTTTAGTCATTACAGCAATGCAAACTACAATTGTGAGATACCATTGCACGTCCATTAGAATGGCTGTAGCCCAAATACTAAAAATACCAAGCATTGATGTGGATTTGGAGACCCTGGAACTCTTACACGTTACTACCAGTACAAAATGATATAATCACTTTAGGAAAGAGTTTCCTTTCTTTTTTTTTTTTTAACAAAAGATTTATTTATTTATTTATTTGAAAGGCAGAGTTATAGAGAAGGAGAGACAGAGACAGATCTTCCATCTGCTGGCTCATTCCCCTCATGGCCACAACAGCTGGGTTGCAGCAGGGGCAGGCTGAAGCCAGAAGCCAGGAGCCAAAATCTTCTTCCTGGTCTCCCCATGTGGGTGGCAGGGAACCCAACACTTGGGCCATCTTTCACTGTCTTCCCAGGTGCATTACCAGGGAGCTGGATCAAATATGGAGCATCCAGGACTCAAGCCAGTACCCATATGGGATGCTGTGCTGTAGAAGGTGGCTTAACCTGCTGCACTAGCTTAAGTTTCTTTCTTTCTTTTTTTTTTTTTTTTTGGCAGGCAGAGTGGACAGTGAGAGAGAGAGACAGAGAGAAAGGTCTTCCTTTGCCGTTGGTTCACCCTCCAATGGCCGCCGCGCTGATCCGATGGCAAGAGCCAGGTACTTATCCTGGTCTCCCATGGGGTGCAGGGCCCAAGTAGTTGGGCCATCCTCCACTGCACTCCCGGGCCACAGCAGAGAGCTGGCCTGGAAGAGGGGCAACCGGGACAGAATCCGGCACCCCGACTGGGACTAGAACCTGGTGTGCCGGCGCCGCAAGGCGGAGGATTAGCCTAGTGAGCTGCGGCGCCGGCCTTAAGTTTCTTAAAATGCTATGCACACAAACCTTACAACTCAGCAATTCCACTCGTAGGCAATTACTTAAGAGAAGTGAATATATGTGTTCATACAAAACTTATTCATGTGTGTTTATAGCAGCTTTATTTGTAACAGCCAAATATTAGAAGTAGCTCGGGGCTGGAGCTATGGAGCGGTGGGTTAAAGCCCTGGCCTGAAGCACAGGCATCCCATATGGGTGCCAGTTCTAGGCCTGACTGCTCCTCTTCTGATCCAGCTCTCTGCTATGGCCTGGGAAAGCAATGGGAGATGGCACAGGTCCTTGGGCCCCTGCACCTACGTGGGAGACCTGGAAGAAGCTCCTGGCTCCTGGCTTCGGATTGGCGCAGCCAGCCACTGCGGCCATCTGGGGAGTGAACCAGCCAACGGAAGTCCTTTCTCTCTCTGTCTCTACCTCCCTCTCTAACTCTGTCTTTCAAATAAATAAAATTAATCTTTTTTTTTAAAGAAATAGCTCAAATTCCCATCAAATAGTGACTGGATCAATGGATTGTGGCATTTCCCTTCAATGGGATATGATAACTACTTAGGAGCAAAGATTAGCAAACTATTGACATGCCTACCATGGGAGCATTTCAAGATTATTATAATTGAATCAAAGGAGCCAATACAAAAAGAGCACACATGAGGGCATTTCAAAAGTTTATGGAAAAATGGCTGGTGCCGCGGCTCATTAGGCTAATCCTCTGCCTTGCAGCGCTGGCACACCGGGTTCTAGTCCCGGTTGGGGTGCCAGATTCTGACCTGGTTGCCCCTCTTCCAGGCCAGCTCTCTGCTGTGGCCAGGGAGTGCAGTGGAGGATGGCCCAAGTGCTTGGGCCCTGCACCCCATGGGAGACCAGGAGGAGCACCTGGCTCCTGCCATCGGATCAGCGTGGTGCGCCGGCCGCAGCGCGCCAGCCATGGCGGCCATTGGAGGGTGAACCAACGGCAAAGGAAGACCTTTCTCTCTGTCTCTCTCTCTCACTGTCCACTCTGCCTGTCAAAAAAATAAAAATAAAAAAATAAAAAAATAAAATAAAAGTTCATGGAAAAATGAAGTCAGGAGATACAGTTATTTTGGTGCAAAATTTTTTTGAAATCCAAGATTTTTTAAAAAGATTTTATTTATTTATTTGAGAGGTAGACTTACAAAGAGAGAGAGAGAGAGAGAGAGAGAAAAGAGAGAGAAACAGAGAGAAAGGTCTCCATCCACTGGTTCACTCCCCAAATGGCTACACCAGCTGGAGCTGGGCCGATCTGAGGCCAGAAGCCCGGAGCCTCTTCTGGGTCTCCCATGTAGATGTAGGGATCAAAGCACTTGGGCCATCTCCCACTGCTTTCCCAGGCCATTAGCAGCTGGATTGGAAGAGGGGCAGTCCCGGACATGAACCGATGCTCATATGGGATTCTGGCCCTGCAGGCAGAGGCTTAACCTATTAGGCCACAGCGCTGACCCTGCATGGATTTTCATGATGGAAATTTCAAAGAACTTTTTTTTTTCTGGCCACTGCGGCCATTTTTAAAAAAACTTTTATTTAGTAAATATAAGATTCCAAAGTACAGCTTATGGATTACAATGGCTTCCCACCCCCATAACTTCCCTCCCACTCGCACCCCTCCCATCTCCCACTCCCTCTCCCATTCCATTCACATCAAGATTCATTTTCAATTATCTTTATATACAGAAGATCGATTTAGTATATATTAAGCAAAGATTTCAACAGTTTGCACCCACATAGAAAGACAAAGTGAATAATACTGTTTGAGTACTAGTTATAGCATTAAATCACAATGTACAGCACTTTAAGGATAGAGATCCCACATGAGGAGTAAGTGCACAGTGACTCCTGTTGTTGACTTAACAATTTGACACTCTTGTTTATCGCATCAGTAATCACCCTAGGCTCTTGTCATGAGTTGCCAAGGCTATGGAAGCCTTTTGAGTTTGCCTACTCTGATCATATTTAGACAAGGTCATAGTCAAAGTGGAAGTTCTCTCCTCCCTTCAGAGAAAGGTGCCTCCTTCTTTGATGACCTGTTCTTTCCACTGGGATCTCACTCGCAGAGATCTTTCATTTAGGTCCTCTTTTCTTTTTTTTTTTTTTCCAGAGTGTCTTGGCTTTCCATGCCTGAAATACTCTCATGGGCTCTTCAGCCATATCCGCATGCCTTAAGGGCTGATTCTGAGGCCAGAGTGCTGTTTAGGACATCTGCCATTCTATGAGTCTGCTGTGTATCCCGCTTCCCATGTTGGATTGTTCTCTCCATTTTTTATTCTATCAGTTAGTATTAGCAGACACTAGTCTTGTTTGTGTAATCCCTTTGACTCTTAGACCTATCAGTGTGATCAACTGTGAACTGAAATTGATCACTTGGACTAGTGAGATGGCATTGGTACATGAAACCTTGATGGGATTGTATTGGAATCCCCTAGTATGTTTCTAACTCTACTGTTTGGGGCAAATCAGCTTGAGCATGTCCCAAATTGTACATCTCCTCCCTCTCTTATTCCCACTCTTATATTTAATAGGGATCACTTTTCAGCTAAATTTAAACACCTACGAATAATTGTGTGTTAATTACAGAGTTCAACCAATAGTATTTACTAGAACAACTCATAGAAGAGTTTGGCAAATAGAAGGATATAAAATCAATGCACAAAAATCAACAGCCTTTGTATACACAGGCAATGCCACGTCTGAGAAAGAACTTCTAAGATCAATCCCATTCACAATAGCTGATTTCAAAGCAATCAAATACCTTGGAACAAACTTAACCAAGGACGTTAAAGATCTCTACGATGAAAATTACAAAATCTTAAAGAAAGAAATAGAAGAGGATACCAAAAGATGGAAAAATCTTCCATGCTCATGGATTGGAAGAATCAATATCATCAAAATGTCCATTCTCCCAAAAACAATTTATAGATTCAATGCGATACCAATCAAAATATCAAAGACATTCTTCTCATATCTGGAAAAAATGATGCTGAAATTCATATGGAGACACAGGAGACCTCAAATAGCTAAAGCAATCTTGTACAACAAAAAACAAAGCTGGAGGCATCACAATACCAGATTTCAGGGCATACTACAGGGCAGTTGTTATCAAAACAGCATGGTACTGGTACAGAAACAGATGTATAGACCAATGGAACAGAACAGAAACACCAGGAATCAATGAACTTTTTAAAGACCCTCCTGTATCATATGATTTCCAGAAACACAACTAATCCATGTTGACAGAAAGCAGAGCAGTGTTTGCTTGGAGATGGGGACGGCATGGGGAGATGGATTAACAAGACTTTTGAAGATGATGAAATGCTCATGATCTTGATTGCAGTGATGGCTTTGTTTGTACATGTATACCCAAACTCATATAATCACAGTTTATTGAACATATATGCAGTTTACTTGATGTTACTTGTATCTCCATAGAGCTACTAAAGAATTGGCAAGCATAAAGCAGAAGGTAGAATATCTGGCATTGCCTAAAACGTCCATTACAATATGGCACCTGGCAGATGTTCGAGGGGCATGTCTGCGGCTGCTGTGGATAAGCTACGTAAGATCAGACCACCGGCAGGGATAGGTCTGCTTTGGTTCTGGACACATGGACAGTGCGTGATCCCTATACTTTGCTTAAGATGCCCCTGTGCATGGTCCACCCACGCCTGCATGACCTTTTCGCTGATTGGCTCCTCTACTGCGCATGTCTTTTGTAAGCCTTATAAGCCTGTACACTTTCTCAATAAAGTAGTTCCTGCTTTGACAGAACTCAAGGATGCTTGCTGTGTTCTTGACCCGCCGATCTTACCTTTCCCATTCGCCTTGTTGGGGAGTGCTTGTACTGTTCCCTGCTGGTCAGGGGCCAGCCTCAGGCTTAAGACCCCAACAGTAGAGGTGGGCATTTGGCTTAGAGGTTAAACACCAGTTAAGACATCCATGACGCGCATTGGGGAACCTGGATTAGATACGTGGCCCTGACTCCTGACTCCAGCTTCCTGCTAATGCACACCCAGGAAGGCAGCAATGATGGCTCAAGTAATTGGCTTCTTGCCACATGTATTAGAGACCTGGAGTGAATGAATTCTCATCTTCTGGCTTTATCTTGGCCCAGTTCTTGTGGGCATTTGGAGAGTGAAATAGTTGATGAGAATTCTCTCTCTCTTTCTGTCTCTCACTGTCTTAGTCTGTCTTTCTGTCTCTCAGGTAAATTAAAAAAAAGCAGGAAGTAGAGGAAGATGTTTTGGAGGTTTTCCTGATACCTAAACTTTCATCATGTAGACTCTTACCTGCACTACCTATAGACAAGTTTGATCCTATATTGGTATTGTTTCGGAGGCTTCTGGACATTCAGGGGTACTCCAAAACATTCATGGAAAATGGAATGATAAGTTTATTTTGGTGGTGCAAAAAATTTGAGATGCATGCTTGGTTTTATTCAAAATACTCAGTTTCTATGAACTTTTTGAAGACCCCTATGCAACTTTTTTAACCAATCATTTACACTTGTGCACATTGTTGCCTTGCTGCAACTAATGCCAAAAAGGATCCTGCAATTACCATGGGTTTCAATCTCTTGCTCCAGATATCAGGAATCTGCTGTGAGGCAGCTTAAAGAGCTCTTATTTTTTAAAGTCATTTCTCCCCCAATGAAATATATACCCTGTGTCGATGCTTCGGAACACTGAAAATGAACACAGATGGTAAATCAAATTTATGGAGGAGGGATGTTCTATATAACTCCTAAATGCCAACTTCAAAACGCTAGATGGCTCCCCTAATGTATTTTAGATCAGAGTTAAAAATAGGGCTCTTCATCAGAATTATTGAGAAAGATGACAATCATTTTTCATGCGACGAGTGCATCCATATGGGCTCTTGCTGATGAAGAAAAGCAAGATGCTGTGCAGACCCAATAATGCACTCTGAGGGGTGACAACTTTGGGCTACATTGCTTTCTCATTAAAGCAACAAATGCCAGGCTTGGTTCCCAATGAAGAAATCAGATATATGGTTTTTCAAAGTGGACACACATTTTTTTTTTTCAGAGAAGAAACAATAAATGGCTTTGCATTTATTTATTTATTTAGATTTTGTTTGAAAGGCATAGAGACAGAGACAGAGAGAGACAAAAAAAAAAAAAAAGTCTTCCATCTGCTGATTCATTCCCCAAATGCCCACATCAGCCAGGGCTAGGTAAGGCCAAAGTCAGGAGCCAGGAATTCCATCTGGGTCTCCCACATGGGTGGCAGGGACACAAGTACATGCATGAACCATTACCTGCTGTCTCCCAAGATATACATTAGCAGGAAGCTGGATCAGAAGCAGAACTGGGACTCAAACCTGCTTCTGATATGGGATGTGCATGACTCAGGCAACATCTGAACCCCTGCACCAAACGCCTGCCCCTCCACAAACTTTTCCGAGCAGCTGTATCTAGAAAAGAAAAATCTGTATCTGTATTTCCATGGAATTTTATGGTTTGCAAAACTTTCTCATATTTGGGAATGAATTATCGGATTTTTAAAAAATATTTTATTTATTTATTTGAGAGGTAGAGTTACAGACAGTGAGAGGAAAAGTCAGAGAGAAAGGTCTTCCTTCCGTTGGTTCACTCCCCAGATGGCTGCAACAGCTGGAGCTGTGCCAATCCAAAGCTAGGAACCAGGTGCTTCTTCCGGGTCTCCCATGTGAGTGCAGGGGCCCAAGGACTTGGGACATCTTCTGTTTCTTTCCCAGGCCATAGCAGAGAGCTGGATTGGAAGTGGAGCAGCTGGGACTAGAACTGGTGCCCATATGGGATGCTGGTGCTGCAGGCGGAGGATTAACCTACTGCACCACAGCACTGGCCCCAGGATTTGTTTTTTAAAGAACGGACTTTTTCTTGGACTATGACCTGGCAACATAAGAGTGAATTTACTCTGGTTGAGCAAAGGTTGAAGCGTTTCCACCTTTACCTACGCCTTGGTTTGCTCCACGTGGTCCTTTCCCTGTGGAGGAAAGTTTGAGATCCTCTGCGAGAAGTTGTGTCATGAGATCAGACACGGGACTCCGTGCACACTTACATGACGGTATCTTAGAAGCTGAAAGTTTGGTTTAGTCTGAGATCATGGTTTTACTTGTTTCCAGGAGGCATTAGGAGTTCTCTTGTGATGGACAGCAGGGATATATTCTCCAGTGGGTCTGTTGGTTCATCAAGAGATGGATTCTCTGTCTCCATTTCTCCATCTCCAAAGTAGTTATGTCACTTAACAGTACATTTTCCTCTGTTACTTTTTTCATTTTCATGCAAATTATAGTTGTATGTATTTGTGAGATATGAAGTGGTGCTATGATTTTTAAGTGCAATATAGAATGACTAAATTAAGGTAATTAATGTATTTATTACCACAAATATTTAACATTGAGAAATCTTTACAAAAGATTTATTTATTTGATTGAGAGAAAGAGAGAGAGAGAGAGAGGAGAGAGAATGAGAATGTTGGTTGGGGAAGGGTGAAGCCAGGAGCCAGGAGCTTCATCTGGGTCCCCCATGTGGGTATAGAGGCCCATGCACTTGGACCATCTTCTTCTGCTTTTCCCAAGGAGCTGGATTGGAAGTGGTGCAGCCAGGACATGAACCTGCACCTATATGGAATGTGAACATCACAGGCAGCAGCTTTACCCACTATGCCACAATGCTGGCCTTAACATTTAGAAATTTAAAACATTTTTTGTTTTATTTTGAATTGACACAAAACAAATTGTACATATTTATGGGACATTGCATGATGTTTGTTTTTAAAAACTTTATTTTTAAATTGTCTGATATTAGGATGGCTACCCCAGCTCTTTTTTTGTTTCTATCTGCATGGAATATCATTTTCCATCCTCTCACTTTCAGTCTGTGTGCATCTTTGTTGCTGAGATGTGTTTCTTGTAAGAAGCAAATAGATAGGCTTTGTTTTTTTTATTCCATTCAGCCATTCTGTGTCTTTTACCTGGGGAGTTGAGGCCATTTACATTCAAGGTGACTATTGATAAGTAACAACTTTGCCCTGCCATTTTCCTATAAATATTCCTATTGTTTACTTCGGATTTCCTTTATACTTTTACTGAGAGATTTTCTTCCTTTACCTTCTTTTGTAGTGATGACTGTGTTTCTGTCTTTCTGTGTGCAGCACATCCTTAAGCATCTTCTGCAGGGTTGGATGAGTGGTGACTAATTCTTTCGATTTCTGTTTGTTATGAAAGGTCTTTATTTCACTGCCCTTCATAAATGAGAGCCTTGCAGGGTATAGCATTCTGAGTTGACAGTTCTTTTCTCTTAAGTCTTGGAATATATCTCACCATTCTCTCTTAGCCTGTGGGGTTTCTGATGAGAAGTCTGCTGTGAGTGTAACTGGAGATCCTCTGAAAGTAATGTAGCATTTCTCTTGTACACATTTTAGAGTCTTTTCTTTATGTTTTACTGTGGAGAGTTTGATTACAATGTGTCATGGTGAAGATCTTTTCTGCTCATATCTATTAGGAGTTCTGTGTGCTTCCCGTACTTGGATGTCCTTCTTCCTCCAAGTTGGGGAAATTTTCTACTATTATTTCACTAAAAAGGCCTTCTATCCTTTCTCTCTCTTTTTTAAAGGTTTTTTATTTATTTTATTTGAAAGTCAGAGTTACAAAGAGAGAGGAGAGGCAGGGAGGGAGAGGGAGAGGGAGAGGGAGAGGGAGAGGGAGAGGGAGAGAGAGAGAGAAAGAGAGAGAGAGAAAGAGAAGTCTTCCATCCTCTGGTTCACTCCCCAATTGGCCACAACAGCCAGAGCTGTGCCAATCAGGAGCCAGGAGCTTCTTCCGGGTCTCCCACATGGGTGCAGGGGCCCAAGGACCTGTGCCATCTTCCACTGCTTTCCCAGGCTATACCAGAGAGCTGGATGTGAAGTGGAGCAGCTGGGTCTTGAACTGGTGCCCATATGGGATGCCAGTGCTTCAGGCCAGGGCATTAACCTGCTGCACCACAGTGCTGGCCCCTATCCTTTCTCTCTTTTCATACCTTCAGGAACTCCTAGAACCCATATGTTGGGTCACTTGATAGCATTCTGTAGATTACCAAGAGTGTTTTTTAGTTTTCTAATTTCTTCTTGTTTTTGGTTTAACTGTATAATTTCGTATGCTTTGTCTTCTAGGTCGTATATTCTTTCTTCTGCTTCACTGATTCTGTTGTTAAGGCTTTCCACTGCATTTAAAAAATTTTGTTCTATTGAATTCTTCATTTCCAATATTTCTTTTTGATTTGTCTTAATGATCTCAATTTTGTGGGAGAAATTGTCTTTCATGTCATCTATGGATTTCATTAGTTCATATATTTGCTTCTGATTAGTTCTAAGTAATCCTGTGATCAATTTTTTGAATTCCATTCCTGGCATTTCTTCGTCTTTACAATCTAGTATTCTTTCGGGGCATCATGTTGTCATCCTTATTCTTGTTTTTGAATTGGTGTGCTTGTTGTTTGGCATTTGTGGAGATATTCATTGGTTTCATCTTTGTTTTTTCCCTGTGGTGGCATTTATCTTCATACTAAGACCCTGTAGATAAGTGGAGTGTCTGCTTTCAGTGAGTACTTAGAGGTGTGTGGTGGGTGTGGCCAGAGTGCTCTGTTCAGTGCTCCAGTGTGAAGGGCATGTCTGAGGTGACACACCCAGGTTTAGCATGGTAAATCTTTTTTTTTTTACTTTTTTGTCAGAGGGTAGATGTGTTCTTGTCTGTTGGTGTAGACTCGGCTGAGCTCCTCTCCTCAAAGGAGACCAGTACCTGTGCGCTAGCCCCAGTGGGTATAGTATTTGTCTGCTCTGCCACAAGGACCACACAAAGGATCTGTGCAGTCCTCAGAGTAAGCTTAGATTCTCCACCAATGTCACTCTCCAGGTAACCAGGTGGCCCTGATCATGTGGAGCCTCCCACAGTGACTGCCCAAAGTCTCAACACCCTGAGTCCTCCCACACAGCCTCAGTGTTTTCACAGTCCCAGCACACAAGCCTCCTGCAGTCACAAGCACCCAGCCCCCTGTCTGTTCTCCCCACCAGACTCAGGAGTCTTTGCTTGGTTGGTTACTGAGTGTGGACACAAGCTGGCACAGCTGTTATGTATGTCCAAAATGGCACCTGCCCTCTGTCAGCTTGTTACGGGATGCTGTTTCTGTGCCACTGGGGAGAGAGAAAATTTATCCCCTCCCCTTTGTTTTTTCTCCTCTGGTTTGGCAGATACACTATGTCCCACAGGGCTACAAGCTGGATTCCCTCTAGGCTCTTCCTGCAACTTTTTCGACAATAGCTTGCGCTGCTGCCGTCTGGTCTCACCTCACTCTCCAATGTTGCTGCAGAGACTCTCACTGCTGGGGTCCTGAATTGTGTGTGTCCTTGCCTTCCACGTAGGTCTACTGTGTCCCTTTAATTTGCATAGAGTTTCCTCTGCTTTTTTCTTCCTAACTTTTCCCTGAGATTGCATTCGTTCCACTTTTTTTTTTTTTTTTTTTTTTTTTTTTTTGCAGAGAGACAGAGAGAGAGAGAGACAGTTATAGCCAGTGAGAGAGGGAGACAGAGAGAAAGGTCTTCCTTCCATTGGTTCACTCCCCAAATGGCCACTACAGCTAGCACACTATGTCGATCTGAAGCCAGGAGCCAGGTGCTTCTCCTGGTCTCCCATGGGGTGCAGGGCCCAAGTACTTGGGCCATCCTCCACTGCACTCCCGGGCCACAGCAGAGAGCTGGACTGGAAGAGGAGCAACCGGGACAGAATCCGGCACCCCCACCAGGACTAGAACCCGGGGTGCCGGTGCCGCAGGTGGAGGATTAGCCTAGTGAGCTGCGGCGCTGGCCTGTTCCATTTTTTAAAAACTATCTTTTTTTTTTTTTTTTTTGACAGGCAGAGTGGACAGTGAGAGAGACAGACAGAGAGAGAAAGGTCTTCCTTTGCCGTTGGTTCACCCTCCAATGGCCGCCGCTGCAGCCGACGCACCGCGCTGATCCAATGGCAGGAGCCAGGATCCAGGTGCTTTTCCTGGTCTCCCATGGGGTGCAGGGCCCAAGCACCTGGACCATCCTCCACTGCACTCCCTGGCCATAGCAGAGAGCTGGCCTGGAAGAGGGGCAACCGGGACAGAATCCGGCGCCCCAACCAGGACTAGAACCCGGGGTGCCGGCGCCGCAAGGTGGAGGATTAGCCTATTGAGCCACGGCGCCGGCTTAAAACTATCTTCTACACTAGAGCAGCAAGCTCCCTCCCTACTCTGCCATCTTAATCTAATCCCACTTATTCCTGATTTCATGTATTCTGCTTTTGATGATGTCTATTTTGCTTTTAATTTTGCTTAATGTACTTTCCAGTTGAAATGCGTTTGTCTGGTTTACTTCAATTCTTCTGTAAAGCCCTGTTAGGATATTAAATCATTTCTCTGTATTTTCTTGAAGTTCATTGAGTTTCCATAAAACAGCAATTTCAAAGTCTTCATTTTACCTGTTTTTTTTTTTTTTTTTTTTTGAGAACCTTATGTTTGTCAGGTGATGTCATGTTTTCCTGAGAAATCTTGATGCTTGGTGGTGTGTAACATCCCCTGGGCTTTGAAGGGCCAGTTCTTTCTTTCCCAGTTTTTACAACCTGGCTTCACATGTAGCTGTGCTTCCAGAAAATCTAAGCAGTCTGTTTTCTCGCAGCCTTTGGATGTTTCCATGATTTGGGCACTAGGTGGCGCACTAAATTGAAGTTTCCTGCACGTCTGCTGCTGGTGCACTCCCAACGCATCAGATTTATCCTGAGCTAAGGTGGTAGGCATGCTACTTAGAGTGGACAAGAAGGCATCAGAGAAGGGGCAGTATGTTTCCATAAGCCTCTTGCCGGGGTTGGGGCAGGCCTAGATGCCCAATCCTTTAGTCACCAATTCAGTCAGGCTAGTTCACAGCTGTAGCCCACGTCCCACCTAGACCAGCATAGCTGGGGAGTAGGATCTAAGGCCACAGTACTATGGCCTGTCTGCTGCTGAGATGGACTCACAGCCCAGGGCTGCTGTAACTAGCCACAGATGATGCTGGATGGAATAAAAGTTGAATCAACTGGGCCATGGACATTGCTTGGCATTGCAGCAGGACCACCTGTAGGTACTGGCCTGGGTCAGGGACTGCTAAGTTCTTCCCAGTGTTGAGTTTCTTAGCCAAGCACTGAGTTCCCTGACACAATACTGTTATTCCTTCCAGCCTGTTAAATGAGGGAGGGTATAGTCCCCAAGAAAAGGGAATCTTTTAAAAGGTATTTATTTAATTATTTGAAAGGGAGAGAGATAGAGAGATAGAGATCTTCCATCCATTGGTTCACTTCCCAAATGCCTACAACTGCTTAGGCTACATCACACAGAAGTCAGGAGCCAGGAACTCCATCTGGGTCTCCCACACGAGTGTCAGGGACTCAAGTACCCAAGTACCCGAGCCAGTACCCGAGCCATTACCTGCTGCTTCCCTGGGTGTGCATTAGCAAGAAGCTGGGATCAAAGCAGAGCTGAGACTCAAACCCAGGCACTCCAGTGGGATGTGGGTGTGGGTGTCCTAAATAGAATCTGAACTGCTGTGCCAAATGCCTGCCCCCAAACCGCAGACTTTTTTTTTTTTTTTTGACAGGCAGAGTGGACAGTGAGAGAGAGAGACAGAGAGAAAGGTCTTCCTTTGCCGTTGGTTCACCCTCCAATGGCCGCCGCGGCTGGCGCACCGCGCTGATCCGATGGCAGGAGCCAGGAGCCAGGTGCTTCTCCTGGTCTCCCATGGGGTGCAGGGCTCAAGGACTTGGGCCATCCTCCACTGCACTCCCTGGCCACAGCAGAGAGCTGGCCTGGAAGAGGGGCAACCGGGACAGAATCCGGTGCCCCAACCGGGACTAGAACCCGGGGTGCCGGCGCCGCTAGGTGGAGGATTAGCCTAGTGAGCCGCGGTGCCGGCCCCTGCAGACTTTTAAATTTACTAAGTTTGCTTTGTAAAAAAAATCACTATAATGTCTTTATTTTTCCCATTTTTTCCCTGTGGGGATTAGAGAGTCTTCCATGGACTACATGGACTAGCATGGTCAGTCTTGGCTCTGGACAACCGTGGCACAGCAGGACAGTGTCCTGCAGAATCCATTTTCCCTTGCAGAAACAGCTTCAGGGTCTTTCTCTGAGGAAAGCTGGACCTTGTCATCAAGACATGAAAGCTCTGCTGTTTATGGTGATATTCTTGGTAACCAGGGAGACACAAGAGATAAAAGAGAGGCACAGGGAGCAACTCTCCTCTCAGATCATTGGCTTACTTCCAGCACAAAGGGAATTTTGTCTTCATATGGATGACTTGGCCAAGATCACTCTTGTGACACCTTCGTTCGTTCCAAGGGCACCCTGTGTCAGAGTCCTTGGATTTGGGAAGGAGGCAGGGTTAAAGGAGAATTACGACCTAATTGAAGGATATAGAATTGAAAGATATAGAAGACTGCAGTGGGAAATTGGAGCAGAATCTCCCCTAGAAGACATTTTGCATCACACATTTGCTGGGGAGAGAGATGTGCTTGCTCTGCACCCCAGGAAGAGTACTGTTACTGGCCAGATTAGCATCAACAGAGACGCTGTCATGGCAGGGATGGACTCCAGATAGAATCATAGGAATGTTGGCCCATGCTAGGAAGACAGGGCAGTCAAAGTAAGGTCACAGGGCGTGGGTCAGCTAAGATCACAAGGGCAGACATTGAGGTGGCACAGGTGGCCTTAGTGACCAATAAAATAATGGTGACCCGACTCTTCCCCAACAGGAGAGATGTTCTGGGGGCTTCATTCCCAGATGCCACTGTTGAGGCTACAAAGTGTACAGTGGGTTCTCATATTCTCTCATCTCCCCAACAAGCAATTTCCCCTGTTTTTAACATTTGCACTGGTGTGACACATTTGCTGCAACTGATGAGTGAATATTTATACATCGTTACTAACTAAAGTCTATAATTTACATTAGCATTCACTTTCTGTGTTGTACATTTCGTGAGTTGTGACAACTGTTTAATCTCATGTCTTCCTCATTATGGAAGAGTTTTACTGCCCTAAAAAATTCCCTGTGCTCCACCTGTTCACCCCTCGCTGCCCTCCCCTAGCAACCAGTGAAATTTTAACCGTCTTTATAGGCTTGCCTTTTCCTGAGTGTCATATAGTTGGAGGCAGAATCATAGAATATGTAGTTTTTTTTTTTGAAGAGTGTATTTATTTATTTGAGAGGTAGAGTTACGGAGAGAGGGAGAGACAGAGAGAAAGGTCTTCCATCTGCTGGATCACTCCCCAAATGGCTGCAAAGGCTGAAGCTGAGCTGATCTGAAGCAGGGAGCCAGGAGCTTCTTCCAGGTCTTCCACAAGAGTGCAGGGGCCCAAAGACTTGGGCCATCTTCCACTGCTTTCCCAGGCCATAAGCAGAGAGCTGGATTGGAAGAGGAGCCGCTGGGACATGAACCGGTGTCCATATGGAGTGCCGGCACCACAATGCTTGGCCCAGAATATGTTATCTTTTCAGGTGAACTCTTTCACTTAGCGTTATGAGTATAAGCTCCCTCTGTCTTTGCTTAGCTCCAGAGCTTCTTTCTTTCCTTTAAAATTGCTATTAATTGTGATAAAATGAGTGCATTGCCTTCACCATTTTAATTGTACAATTGAGTGATATTAAGTAAATTCACATCGTTGTATACACTTCACTACCATCCATGTTTAGAAATCTTTCTGTCATGCAAAACTGAGATTTTGTACCCATTAAACAATAGCCTCCAATAGCCCCCTCCTCAAGCCCTTACCAATAATCTTTCTACTTTCTGTCTCTATGAATTTGCTTATTCTTGATATTCATGTAAGTGTAATCATACAGCAGTTTTCCATTTGAGACTGGTTTATTGCACTTAGCATAATGTCTTCAAGGTTTATCCATGTTGTAGGATTTTATTCTTTTTTGAGACTGAATCGTATCCCTTTGTGTGTATATCTCACGTTTTGTTTACCTATTCATCTATCAGCCACTATGTGAATAATGGTGCTCAAAACATAGGTGTGCATTATTTCATTGAGACCCCACTTTTAATTATTTTGGCTTATAAATCCAAAAGTGTAATTCTGGACCATATGATGATTCCATTTTTTTGAGGACACACCCTACTGCTTTCCATGGTGAGGTGCTATTTTATGCCTCCGTCAAGAGGGCACACGGGTTCTCATTTCTCTACTTGCTCACTAACATTTGTCATTTTCTGCGTTAGGATAATAACCACCCTAACGGGTGTGAAGCAGTGTCTCCTTGTGGTCGATAGCTTATTTCTTTTCATCCCTGAGGACCATTCCATGGCACAATGAACCAACTTGTCTCTCATTCATCCACTGAGGGGAGTCTTGGCTGCTTCCAAGCTTTGTCACTTATGAATGAGGCTGCCTTTGACAGTCACGTGCACACCCATTTTTGACTCCTTTGGGTCAGGAGTGCCATTGCAGGATCACATGGTAACAGTATGCTAAGCTTCATAAGAAACTGCCAAAGTGGCTTACACATTTTTTGTACCGTGTTGATTTTCAAAGACTTTTCATGTCTGTCACTATTGCTATCCATGTCCCTCGACAGTCCTTGCTCTGATTTGGATGTTCTTTGAGGAAAGCTGCAGATGAGCCATTGACTATTGGTTGAGTCTTGTTTTTATGTTCTTTTCCTACAACCTTCCATCATCTAGCCTTCTCGAGAGTGAGGTTGGAATGGATTGAGGTAAAACTGATTGGATTTGGGTTCTGACTGCCAGAATTCATTTTCATCAGTGACTAAAGTATATTAAGAAAATTAAAACTTCTGACACTCCTTCTCCCAAATAAAAGGTGCAAGTCATTTGACTGTTAATGTTCTTTTCTACTTCACATCCTATGCTATTAATTCTTGGATGCGTTTCAGTGTTTAGACCCTTTCTTCAGAGAAACTTGTTTATTTTTCAGATAAGGGAAGATGAAAAAGGGAGACTCTATGAAAGTTTAAACCTGCAACTCAGAATTTAAAATTCCACCCTTTTCAAGAATACCGACTTTTAAAAAACTTTTTATTGACACATAGAATAATTGTACACTTTTGTGGGGTACAGTGCAATCTGTCAACACATTTATACAGATTTTTTTTTTTGACAGGCAGAGTGGACAGTGAGAGAGAGAGACAGAGAGAAAGGTCTTCCTTTTCCATTGGTTCACCCTCCAATGGCTGCTGCAGCCGGCGCACCGTGATGATCTGAAGCCAGGAGCCAGGTGCTTCTCCTGGTCTCCCATGCGGGTACAGGGCTCAAGTACTTGGGCCATCCTCCACTGCCCTCCCGGGCCACAGCAGAGAGCTGGACTGGAAGAGGAGCAACCGGGACAGAATCCAGCGCCCCGACCGGGACTAGAACCCAGTGTGCTGGCACCGCAGGCGGAGGATTAGCCTATTGAGCTGTGGCGCTAGCCACAGAATTGTTTTTATAGGAAGAATTTCTAAGTTAAAATGATCATTACTAGGTAAATCCCTTTAGAAACATGTATGTATGTTCATCAAAAGTCGTAAGTAATGTATTCGCAGGACAATATTTTTAACACATCAAAATGGACAGTTATCTTAATTTCCACGCACAGTGAATAAACCAAATGAAATGTCTTCAAACAGTGGAATACTATGTGGCAGTGAGAATGGCTGAATTACATCCACATAATGCAAAGGATTAAAAATGACATAACATAATCATGCATGAAAGAAGGCAGATATAGAAGTGTACTTGCTGGGGCCGGCACCGTGGTGCAGTGGGTTAATCCTCCACCTGCAGTGCCGGCATCCCATATGGATGCTGGTGCTAGTGCTGGCTGCTCCTCTTCCCATCCAGCTCTCTGCTATGGCCTGGGAAAGCAGTAGAAGATCGCCCAAGCCCTTGGGCCCCTGCATCCATGTAGAGACCCGGAAGAAGCTTCTGGTTCCTGGCTTTGGATCAGCACAGCTCCAGCCATTGCGGCCATTTGTGGAGTTAACCAGCAGGTGGAAGACCTTTCTCTCTGTCTCTCCCTCTCACTGTCTGTAACTCTACCTCTCAAATAAATAAATAAAATCTTTAAAGAAAAAAAAAAGAAGTGTTCATGCTGTGTGGCTCCATTGATGTGAAGCTCAGAAATCATTAAACATATACCTGGTGTTAGAAGTCAGGATATGGGCTTATGTGTGCATGCAACAGGCAGGGGCGCAGAGCTGCCTCAGGAGGCTTTTCAGCTTTTGGTGATGTTTGGTGTCATGAGATGAGTGCTGGATCATTGGTGTATTCACTTTATGAAAGACTTCACATTGTTTGATTGGTTCAGTTTTCTTGATGCATGCTATCATTAAAAAATATTTTGAGTGCTCGCTTCGGCAGCACATATACTAAAATTGGAACGATACAGAGAAGATTAGCATGGCCCCTGTGCAAGGATGACATGCAAATTCATGAAGCATTCCATAAAAAAATATATATATATTTTGAAAAAGATCCATTCTCATAACACTTAGGAAAATGCCCACAAATTAATATTATTAAAGAAAGAAATAATAGTGGGAACTCAAGATACAGTATGAGGAGTCTTCTAAAAGTCCATGGAAAATGCACATTGTCTTTTCATTCTATTTTTTTTTTTTGACAGGCAGAGTGGACAGTGAGAGAGAGACAGAGAGAAAGGTCTTCCTTTTGCCGTTGGTTCACCCTCCAATGGCCGCCGCGGCTGGCGCGCTGCGGCCGGCGCACCGTGCTGATTTCTACAAAATACAAACTCACATATCATATCAACTAATTTGGATTCTTTTGCCATTAACAAGAAGAATGACCCTTCACCTTAAAATTAATTGACTCCGTAAAGTGATAAAGGAAATGGACTTCCCTGGTACCTGCGTGGGCCTTCAGGAAAGGGGAAGCAGCTCTGAGGACCTGAAAACGGTCTCTAAGAGCTTTGCATCCTTTGGAGCCAAGCAATCAGCACTTACGACATGAACTCAAAGGAGGCAATTATAAAAATTCACACTCAGGGAGATTTCAGTGGGAGATGCCAAAACAGTGCCTCAGCACTTGCCCGGTGGTGGCATAGATGAAGTTGGACTTCGGGGGTCCTCCCACAGGAACGAACATCCTTTCTGGAGTGCATGTCTTCCATTCCTTGGGATGACATCATTTGTCCATTAGTGCTGGCACCCAATGGGCTTGGGAGTACATGCAGCAGTTTATCAAGGTGCCAGACAAAGGCTGCTTGCGGTGTTTCTGGGAGAGAATAGAATATGAATTGAGTTCTATCTCCTGCTTGTCTAAATGTTATCTTATTTGGAGTGACCTTTTCTGGAGAAATGATAAATATGTCTGCCTTTCTACACACACCTTAAATATTTTTGTGAACTATTTCTCTTTCCTGTTAACCCTACCGTCCAATATCCCATTTTTTCTTACTCAGGTCTATTTACTTTTTTTTAATCTTCATGAACAGAGTTCTCTCTCTCAGGACAGGGAAATGGACTGTGGTGGAGTTTAGACTTGCAGGAGATTAACCCAGGATTAATTAAGGGCAAACTTGAACAGAGTAGAAAGCCAGATGTGGTTGGGTAGTGGGAGGGCAGTAGTTAAGACAAGAAGAGGTTGTAAAGTCAGGTAGGTTGGTGTAGGGACACACAATACATTTCCATGAGGCACAAAGGCAATGGGTAAAATTTAGGAGCAACAAATACAGATCCAACAAATAGAAGTATGAGTACAACAATACAGGTGATAAGGCACCAGAAAGGAAAGGCAGATAATTCATGCAACTTCTCACTATTAGATATATAATTATTTTATGACTATGTATCATATAACTATGCATCAGGTTCTATATTAGCCATATTTACCAAACAAGTGCAAAATTTTAATGGCATACAACAAAAATCATTTATTTCTTGAGCATAAATTTCAACCTGTGGGTCAAGTTGAGGCTTGCTCTATGTATCTGAGTGTGGGACCCAGACCAGAGAATCAGTGGGTCCTAGAATTCTATCTTTTCATAAAGGAGTTTGGAAGCACAAGAGGGATGAACCTATCTGTGTAGGCACATCTGTTAGTAGCTCATTGGCCAAATCAAGTCATATGGCTAAGTCCAAAGTCAGCAGGTGTGGAAGTATGCCTGTCTTGCCCCACCATGACAAGAGTGTGGATACATACATTTCTACAGGGGCATAAACAATTGGGACCAACAGCTCAATTTACTATAGATTTTATACTAGGTGCAAGGGATACCCATATGGATAAGACATCACTCTTGCCTTTAAGATATTCCATCTGCAGGGGATAGGAATGTTACTGAAGACAAACAAGCATTTAGATGTGTCTATTGATTGGTTTCTCACTCTTTTCTCCTTCTATATTTAGCAGTTCTCTTGCCTAGACTGCCATGGATCTCGTGAAAGTGTCAAGATTTGTGTAATGGAATAATGTCTTTCCCCACCATCCATTCAAGAAGTATTAACCGAGAGCTGACAATATGTTGCTCATGTTGTAGATGTTTGGATGACAGCAGTAAGTCAAACCGCAAATATTCTTACCCTTGTGGGGTTCACATTCTAATGAGGAAAGAGAGTGAAACTCAAACTCTAATCTTGTACAGAAAGTAAATCAGATGGTATATTTTTTACAAAGATTTATTTATTTTATTTGAAATGCAGAGTTACAGAGAGAGAGAGAGAGAGAGAGAGAGAATCAATCTTCCATCCACTGGTTCTCTCCCCAAATGACTGCAATGGTCAGAGCTGGGGCAGATCAAAACCAGGACAGGAGCTTCTTCTGGGTCTCCTGCATGGGAACAGGGACCCCAACCCTTTGACCATTTTCTGCTGCTTTCCCAGGTGCATTGGCAGGGAGCTGGATTATAAGTGGAGCAACCAGAACTGGAACTGGCACCCATAAGGGATGCCAGCGCTGCAATCAGTGGCTTAACCCTCTATGCCACAGCACTGGCCTATATATGGTGGATTTTAAAGGTGATAAAGGATAAAGAAAAATAAAAATACAAGGTACAGTGGAGGGAATGTGAGTTTTCAGGGGTTGCAACATTTAATAGAAGATATTTAAGCTTCATTGTAAAGGTGAGTCTGGAAGAAGGTGAAGGAAACAACTGTGAGGATAATTCGGGCAAGAGTGCTTTAGGCAGAAAGAACAGACAATGCAAAGGCCCTGAGGTGCATGCATCAAGGGGTGTTTAAGGAACAGCAAAGAGGCGTTTATAGTTAGGACCCAGTGAGTGAAGAGGAGAGGTGGGGGAAAGTGAGATCAGAGGGAGGATGCTGTCAAGTTGTATGAGACCCCGAAGCCTGATGAAAGGACTTTGGTTCTTACTCTGACTCACTGGGAAGCCACTGGAGGGCTTTTAAGGAAGAGTGATGTGACATGACTCATGTTTTCATAAGATTTGCTTTAGCTGCTCGGCTGTGAGATTACAGGGATGTCGGAGAGAAACAAGTGTACCAATTTGAGGATAATGCCTTTTCATAAGATGGTATGATTCACTGGAAATGTGGTATAAACCACAAAATCAATCCACAAAGGTAATTTAAACATTTCAGTAGCCAAGTTAGAAAAAGTAAAGAGAAAACTGGTCAAATTAATTTTAATAATATATTTTGGTTAATCCACTATCTCCAAAATTTATCCGTATATAATCATGGCAAAGCAATTATTATTGAGTTTACTTTTTTATCCTAAGTCTTTGAAATTGAAGTGTATTTTCTACTTAGAGTGCATTCCAGTTTGGAATGTCAAGTGTTCAGTGGCCACACATGACTACTGGCCAATGCAGAACTAAAGAATCATTACTCATGTTGAAATCACTGAACATATGCTTCTCACCCCCTTCCAAATGTTTTGTTAAATAGAAACATGTTATGAAGCAGTCAGAAAGAGTAAGTTGTACTTCTTATTCTTAAAGGAAGAAATTCGAATTTGGTCTATAAAAACTCAGAAATCCTGTGCATCCTAAGAAGTTCTCCAATATAAGATCAACAGCATGATAATCACCACTCACTATATAAAATGAACAGTGATCTTCAGTCTGTACTGATGAGGCTTTTTTCTAATAAAAGAAACGTGCCTGTTATTTTAAAATCTTTATTCCACACTATATAGACATATATATCTTTTTGTTGGGAAATCTGTAACCAGTGATAATCCTCAGCAAGTGGCATATTGTGAGAAATGTGCAATTACTAAATGTTCTATCTTTTTGAATTTGATATTTGAATAGGGGAACATTTACTATTTTATAGGTATAGCATTTATGATCTGAGAATAATTTTTTATAAGATTTTATTTATTTATTTTAGAGGTAGAGTTACAGATGGTGAGAGGGAGAGACAGAGAGAAAGGTCTTCCTTCTGCTGTTCACTCTTCAAATGGCCACAATGGCTGGAGCTGTGCTGATCCACGCTGATCTGAAGCCAGGAGCCAGGAGCTTCTTCCTGGTCTCCCATGTGGGTGCAGGAGCCCAAGGACCTGGGCTATCTTCTACTGCTATCCCAGGCCATAGCAGAGAGCTGGATGGGAAGAAGAGCAGCCAGGACTAGCACCAGCATCCATACAGGATGCCAGTGCCCCAGGCGGAGGATTAACCTACTGTGCTACAGTTCTGGCCCCAAGAATACTTTTTTTAAACTCAGAAGAGATGCATAATGATATTGGTGTGTGTATATTTCATATAGTGTCAGAACTGTTAGAATGTAAGTTTGGAAATGGGCCAGAATTTGGTAGTAATATGCTATTTGTATCATCATGTGTTTGAATTGTGGGCTTTGGGGGGAAATAATATTAGGAGTGGGAAAAATACTGAGTTGGGGTCACAGATTAGTTTTTTTTTTTTTTGGACAGGCAGAGTGGACAGTGAGAGAGAGAGACAGAGAGAAAGGTCTTCCTTTCCTGTTGGTTCACCCTCCAATGGCTGCTGCGGCCGGCATGCAGTGGCCGGCGCACCGCGCTGATCCAATGGCAGGAGCCAGGTACTTCTCCTGGTCTCCCATGGGGTGCAGGGCCCAAGCACTTGGGCCATCTTCCACTGCACTCCCTGGTCACAGCAGAGAGCTGGCCTGGAAGAGGGGCAACTGGGACAGAATCTGGCGCCCCCGACCGGGACTAGAACCCGGTGTGCCGGCGCCACAAGGCGGGGGATTAGCCTATTGAGCCTCAGCACTGACCACAGATTAGTTTTTGCTTTGCCTTCTTTTGCTGTGAAACCATGTGAAATATCTCAGCCTCAGTTCCTTTTTTAATCAAATGGAGATAAAAATACTTTCTTCATGGAGCTCTTATGAGTACTGAATTAAATAGGGTACCCTGGGAACCCAGAATCCTAACACATGGTGGCAGATATGAAAGCTGCCATTCTCATTAATGGGACTTGCATTCCTGAGGGAAATGGGTAAATACACTTTGCCATTGAGTGGATTTGCTACAAGTCAGGCCAGTGTGTGTGCAACATTACAGTGATGAAAGGACAACATTTTGGGTTTAAACGTCTGCCAAGTCCTATTCAATCCTTAACAGCTTTGATCTAAATTATTTTAAACTTTGATGAAAAGGTGCACTTAGAGAATTCACTGAGAACACAGAAGAGTGGCATATTTCCCTTTCTTTTAAGAGATGAGGGCTGAACAGAAATTACAGAGTGGAGGCAGAATCTGTTGAGTACCGTGAAACAAAACCGTGCTTTTTACTTTCATAGTTGCTAGAGAGAAGTCAGCCGTCAGTCTCATGATGGTTTCATAGCAGGGGAATTTTCCTTTGTCCCAACTCCCTCCAGTGCGTTTCTTTTCTTTCTTTCTTTTTAAAAATTTTATTTGCTTGTTTTTTTTTCTAGTTTCCCTATGATATATTTAGTCTTGGTTTTCTTTTTATTTATTTAATTTGGAATTCCTTAGACTTCTGAAATCTGTGGTTTGGTGTCATAAATTCAGCTCTGAACATTTTCCAGGCTTTCTCACTTTAAAACGATTTCCTCCATCCCATTCTCCCAATGAGGCTATACAGACATAAGTTCAAGTTTGCTTGTACGGCAAATACTGTCAGAGGCAAAGTTGTTTTAACGTTAGCTTAGTTATCTGGGTTCACAAGTTTTATTTGCCTTTAGTTCAGTAATTCCTTTCTAGCTGCACTCTTTGATGCAGTTTAGAAAATATTAAAAAATATCTTAGTATTTTTAGTTGTTTCCTGGAGGAGAATTTGAATCACTCAACTCACTATTACCCATAACTTAAAAAAAACTTCAAAAACTTTTAAATCTTACTCCATCTGAAATTAATTTTGGGATATGCAGTATCATGGTAGTAATAAAACTTTCCCCCTGAATTTAAGGTCAAATTCCTCATCATTATATTTTGGCAAATACATAATTTCACCACTTATTCACTATGTCACCTTTTTCATATAACAAATTTAAGTTATAATTTGGAGATTTCTGAGCCCTAAAATATGTTTAATTCATTTAAGCCAATACTGTTCTACTTTGATTACTATAGTCAACATTAATTCTGCTCATGTATGTATGTATGTATTACTTATTTTGGTAGATATTGGGAATATAGAGAACTTTAATACAAAATACTAGCTCTAATGAGTTTTAAACTTCTAAGAACAAAAGATATTTTGTCAAAAAAAAAAAAAAACAATGAAAAAGAACTACTTGAGTTAGTTAACAAAGCAAAACAACAAAAGATGTGTCAAAAGGCAATGACTGCCGGCGCCGCGGCTCACTAGGCTAATCCTCCGCCTTGCGGCACCGGCACACCGGGTTTTAGTCCCGGTCGGGGCGCCGGATTCTGTCCCGGTTGCCCCTCTTCCAGGCCAGCTCTCTGCTGTGGCCAGGGAGTGCAGTGGGGGATGGCCCAAGTGCTTGGGCCCTACACCCCATTGGAAACCAGGAAAAGCACCTGGCTCCTGCCTTTGGATCAGCGTGGTGCACCGGCTGCAGCGGCCATTGGAGGGTGAACCAACGGCAAAGGAAGACCTTTCTCTCTGTCTCTCTCTCTCTCTCTCTCACTGTCCACTCTGCCAGTCAAAAAAAAAAAAAAAAAAAAGGCAATGACTGCTTGTCAAAGTACTAATAAGAATTGAGTTTAAAATAAAAATCCCTGTGAACTGGAATGATCTGGTGTGGATTTTTTGGATAAGGAGGAATTTGATCCAGATCTTGAAAACTAGATTGATGGAGAGTTCTAGAATTTGAGAGACTTTTTCAGATTGTTTATATTTATGGGGACTTTTGGAGAAAAAACGTCTGGAGCTATGTTCTTAAACAGATGAAAGGTTTCTTTAGCCACAGTCCTGGTGGCTGGAGGGTATAAACTACATGGTGCCAGTCTCTTGGATGTGTCATAACAGGGCATAGAAATTGAATGGGAACCAGCTATATGAGGAAGGGGCCAAAAGTGTGGGTGATCTCCCTTTATAACATTTGTTATAGGAAGAACTCACTCAGAGACCAGCGTTACTCCTTCCCCAGGGCAATACTCTAAGTGACCTAAATACCTTACACTAGGCTCTGCCATCTCTTAAGGTTCTACCCATGAACACCACCACACTGGAAACAAGCCTCCACCACATGGAGTTTTGGGAGACAAGCTATGTTCAGACCACAGCAGTTAACTGTGAACTGTCATTCCTCAGTGTCTGTGGGACAACTGGTTCCAGACACCCTCCATCCCAATGCAGATACCCAAGTCCACAGATGCAGAAATTCCTTATATAAAATGGTTCAGTGTTTCCACATAATCTACACACATGCCCCTGTCTACTTTAAGTCATCTGTAGATTACTTAGAACATCTAACACAATGAAAATATTATATAAATTTTTTTTCTGTATTGTTTAGGGGAAAATGACAAGGAAAAAAATCAGTACATGTTCAGTTGAAACACAATTGTGGGCCTAACTATACTTTCCATTCATGGTTGGTTGAATTCCTGTATGGGGAAGCTGCAGATATAGAAGGTACATGCCTCCTGTCCACTCCCAAAAATTACCTGAATTTGGCATCTGCCCTCTAATTACCCGTACAACTGTATTCAGTGAGGCTGACCCATACCAGTTTGGCTGCCAATCAAGTGTACATACATATAAATCTTTGACAACCAAATTGCCCCCTTTTACTGAGTAATTTTAACTTCCTAGTTCTTAAATTATCCACATGCCAGTGCCGCGGCTCACTAGGCTAATCCTCCGCCTAGCAGCGCCGGCACACCGGGTTCTAGTCCCGGTCGGGGCGCCGGATTCTGTCCTGGTTGCCCCTCTTCCAGGTCAGCCCTCTGCTGTGGCCAGGGAGTGCAGTGGAGGATGGCCCAGGTGCTTGGGCCCTGCACCCCATGGGAGACCAGGAAAAGCACCTGGCTCCTGGCTCCCGCCATCCGATCAGCGTGGTGCGCCGGCCGCAGCGCGCCGGCCGCGGCGGCCATTGGAGGGTGAACCAACGGCAAAGGAAGACCTTTCTCACCTGTTTCTCTCTCTCACTGTCCACTCTGCCTGTCAAAAAAAAAAAAATTATCCACATGTGTGGTTTTGGGTATTATTTGTTTTCCTCTGACATCTCTGACTATTTTCTTTTTAGTCCCCAGAAACCTTTTATTTAAGGTATGCAAACTTCATGCATTTCATAAATACAACTTTAGGAACATAGTGATTCTTCCTACTCTACCCGCCTTCCCACCTGCACTCCCACTTCTACTCTTATTCTTATTTTTTACTAAGATATATTTTCAATTAACTTTACATGCATAAGAGTAACCCTATAATAAGTAAAGATTTCAACAAATAGTATGAAAAGAAAACTGTTCCTCAAAATTTGAGACAAGGGCTGTTCAAAGTCGTCGCATTTCAAAGTATTAATTTCACTTCTTAGATTACCTTTTAGGTGCTCTATTACCTCAGATCAAAAGAGAACATATGGTATTTGTCTTTTTGATACTGGCTTATGAAATATTTTCTATATGTTAAACACAGGGCCGACACTGTGGTATAATAGGCTAAGCCTCTGCCTGCTGTGTGGGCAACCCATATGGGCACTGGTTCTTGTCCTTGCTGTTCCTCTTCCAATCCAGCTCTCTGCATGTAGTCTGGCAAAGTACTGGAAGATGGCTCAGGTGCTTGGGCCCCTGTACCCACATGAGAGACCTGCAAGAAGCTCCTGGCTCCTGGCTTTGGATTGGCCCAGCTCCGGCTGTTGGGGCCATTTGGGAAGTGAACCAGCAGTTGGAAGACCTTTCTCTCTCTCTCTCTCATTGTCTGTAGCTCTGACTCCGAAATAAATAAATAAAATCTTTAAAAAATACATGTTAAACACAACTATGTTAATTATTCTTTAAACAAAGGCTCTTTCCATAGAGTAAGAGAGAAGAAGGCCTGCAGGTACTGGAGAGAGAAGTCCAGCCAGTCAGGCAAAAGGTAACAAACACCAAGTTGGAAAATGAAGAGACAGAGACTGACTATCCTATTGTGGAAATGATAGCATAGTGTTTCCATAGGGGCTTGGTGGAAAGTTCATTTTGTCTACTGCATAAGCATCAGGTCCACCAGATGGGGCTCTAATATTCACTTGGTTTAGTGATTGAAAATGTAAGCATTTACTGTTATCTTCAGAGAAAGAAAATATATCTCCCATGTTAGCCTCAGGGAGAATTGGCCTGAGATAGTATTATGCCTCTACTAAGAATTATCACTGTTTAATATCTTTTAATTCCATGAGGTGATTTATACAGAGAACAGCCAATTTGCTGAAAATTGAGGCATCCAAATAGTTGAATTAAATCAGTTCAAGCTCCTTTTTTAAGGGAACAAAGACATATATTTATCTACAAATGGGTGGGTTATTGTTACGGTGCTGCTCTGTCTTTGGACTTATTGATACGGTTTAAAATGTGACTTGCTTAAAATTATGTCAAATCATTGTGAAATTTACCTCAGCTGTAATATTCTCGGTGCAATCCAGTCATTTCAATAAGCAATACTTTGAGCATTGAAAAAATCAAGATTTTGCAGGGTTGGGATTTATGTTCTCCAAGGAACACATTTTCCTTCGATTTTTCTGAGATTTAGGTTTGGATTCCTTTCTCATGGCTCATAACTTTAGTTCAACCTGGAAAGCATGCTAGCTTGGGAAGACAGCTCGTATTGTGATTTAGTTTCACAGGTGGATTCGATAGATGCTGTGTCTCCCACGGAAGAGCACTGCGCGAGGGTGGGGGCCACAATTCGATGTCCAGAGTCAGCCAATCGTGAAACACGCACACCAGCAGCAGCAAAGGTAATTGCTCATTCCCACCCAGGGTTGCCATACATAACTCGTTTTGTCTTTCTGGTACTCTGGGAGCCAGGCTGAGGCCCCCTTTGGTGAACAACTCTTCTTTTTTTTTTTTTTAAAGCAATTAATTATTAAAATTGGAAAACACATATATTTTGTGTAGCACAGGCTATTTTGAAGTAGGTATTTATTGTAGAATGGCCAATAGATCCCCTGGATTTATTCCTGCCATCTACCTGAAATTTTATATCCTTGGACCATCTCCCCAACCTTCCACCACCAGTCATGCTGGCTCCGGTAAACACCATTCTTCTTTCTACTTCTCCCTGTTCACAACTTCTTTAGATTTCACATACAAATGAGATCATGTGGCATTTGTCTTTCAATGCCTGGCTTATTTCACTTAAATTTCTTTAACAATTAAAAAATTTAAATCATTTAATTGTTTTTTGTATTTGAAAGACAGAGAGACAAAGATATACTCGCACACATACACACAGGGAAATCTCGCATCCATTGGTTCATGCCCCAGATGTCAGGGGAGAGGGCAGCAGAAGAGCAAAGCTGGAGCCAGGAACCAAATCTCAATGTCCCACGTGAGCGGCAGGGACACAACTGTATGAGACAGCACCACTGCCGCACAGGGTCCTCAGCAGGAACCTAGAATCAGGAGCTGGCACCAGGCATTGAGTCCAAGTACTCTGATGTGGAACTTGTGGCCCATTGCTATGGCAAAAGCCAGCCTGGCTTATGTCACTTAGCACAATGTCCTCCAGGTTCACCCAAGTTGTCAAAAATGACAGGATTCCGTATTTTTTAAAAAGATTATTTATTTGAAAGTCAGAGTTAACAGAGAAAGAGGGAGAGACAAAGAGCGAGTTCACTCCCCAGATGGCCACAATGGCCAGGGTTGGGACAGACCAAAACCAGGAGCCAGGAGCTTCATCTGGGTCTCCCACATGGGTGACAGGGGCCCCAACACTTGGGTCATCTTTCTCTGCTTTTCCCAGGCCATTAGTGGTGAGCTGTATCAGAAGTAGAGCAGGTGGGACACGACCGGTGGTCATATGGGATGCTGGTGACAGCTTTACTTGCTACACCACAACACTGGCCCCAGGATTCCAAGATTTTTGTGACTGACTCCATTGTTTGATTTTGTGTGTGTGTGTGTGTGTGCCACATTTTCTTCTTCCATTCATAAATCCATGGGCTCTTAGGTCGAGTCCACATCATGGCTATTATGAACAATGAGTAACCTTCAAGAAGTGTAGGCGTGCATACTTCAATGTACTGGTGTTGTCTGTTTCGGATATACACCCGGTTGTGGGATTGCTGGATCGTGTGCCTGTTCTACTAGGAGTTCTTTGAGGATCCTCCATCCCATTTTCCACAGTGGTTGTTCTAGTTTACATTCCCACCAGCTGCATGCAAGCGTTCCCCTTTCTCCATGTCCAGCTGAGGACACTCCTCCATGGATGCACAAGATCAGATTGCAGCAAAGGCACACTTGAATTTCTGCCGAGTTCCATAGGTCTGAACTAGAACTTCTTGCTCCACCTGTGAGAGTTAGAGTTATCTTCATGTTTCAAACACTCACTTGCATCTCTTTATTTGTCCAGTCCACAAATACTTAAAACACCATTGTGTTGCATTCTGTGGCCTCGGGATACAAAAATCAATCCAGCACTGTCCCAGCCTTACAGCACTCACAGTTGAGTGAAGAAAAACACTGATAATTATTTTTAAAATGAAAAAAAAAAAATTGGCCAGTACCGCGGCTCACTAGGCTAATCCTCTGCCTGCGGCGCCGGCACACCGGGTTCTAGTCCTGGTCGGGGCGCCAGATTCTGTCCCGGTTGCTCCTCTTCCAGTCCAGCTCTCTGCTGTGGCCTGGGAGGGCAGTGGAGGATGGCCCAAGTGCTTGGGCCCTGCACCCACATGGGAGACCAGAAGGAAGTGCCTGGCTCCTGGCTTCGGATCGGCACTGCTCTGGCTGTTGTGTCCAACTGGGGAGTGAACCAGCGGATGAAAGACTTCTTTCTCTCTGCCTCTCGTCTCTCCATGTAACTCCGAGTTTCAAATAGATAAATCTTAAAAAAAAAAAAAGAATTTCCTTATCAAATCTTCCATTGCATATGCAGAACATGTTTCCTTCCTTCCTTCCTTCCTTCCTTCCTTCCTTCCTTCCTTCCTTCCTTCCTTCCTTCCTAGATTTATTGATTTATTTGAAAAGCAGAGTTACACAGAGTGAGGGAGAGACAAGAGAGTGAGATTTTCCATGCAACCTGGTTCACCCCCGAAATGGCTGCCATGAAACCAGAAACTCCATGCGGGTCTCCCACGTGAGTGGCAGAACCTAAGGATTTAGGCCATCTTCAGCTGCTTTCCCAGCCACTAGCAGGGATCTTGATAGGAAGCAGAGCAGCTGGGACACCAGTGGCCATCCCAGGTGCCCATATGGGATGCCGGTGTCACAGGTGGTGGCTTTATCCGCTATGTCACAATGCTGGTCCCGGAACACATTTTCTTTATCTGTTCATGCACTGATGGATATTTAGGCGGCCTGCACCTCTTGGCTATTGTGAACAATGTTGATATGAATATGGGCATGAAGAGGCAAGCATTGCAGGCTGGTGTTTGGCACAGTGGTTAAGCTACTGCCTGAGGTACCTGGATCCACTATGGCAGTGCCCAAGTCTGAGTCCTGGCTCTGCTTCCACTCCAGCTTCTTGCTAATGCACACCCTGGGAGGCAGCAGTGATGAATCAAGTAGTTGAGTTCCTGCCACCCGTGTGGGAGACCTGGACTGAGTTCCTGTCTTCTGGCTTCAACCAGGCCAGCCCGTTTGGGCAGTGCATCAGAGTTGGGAGACACCTGTCTGTCTCGCAAATAAATAAGATAAATAATAATAACAATAAAAACACGGATGTGCAAATGCCTCCTTGAGACACTGCTTTCAATCCTCTTTGGATAAATACCTGGAAGTAAGATTGCTAGATCATATGGTAGTTCTATTTTTGACTTTTCTGAGGGATTGCCATACTGTTTTCCGTAGCTATTGCACCACCCATGGTGCCATTAACAGTGCAAAAGGGTGCCAATGTCTTCTCATCTTTACCAATGCTGTTATTTTTGATAGTAGTTTGAAAATTTTAGTTTAGAAATCATGCAGTTTAGAAATCATGCTGTTAAGAGCTATTGCTGTGAAACACAGGATTTTATGGATATGAGAATGTTCTTATATAAATATAAATATGTTGATAAATTATAGGATGGGAATTAAGGCAAATCTGGCAAGGATGGCCATAGTAAGTACATTTTCAACATTATCACTTAATATATATGGAGTACTTGCTATAAATAGGGTAAAGCATTATGTTACATTATGATTACAACTGATTTTGAAATTTAAAAAGCTCCATGTTTATATTAAAAAATCAAAGCAACTCAGAATTATGCAAAATGAAAAACAAACTTCTCCAGTGTGCTCTCCACTTATTCCTGTCCCCTGCCACCTTTAACTCCCCGCTGATTAATAGTAGCCTTTGAAATAAGCTTTGCTATTCCGTTTTTGGCATCCTTTATGCACATATCTCCAACCACGTCCCGTTTTTCAGTTAGACTTCATTATGCTTATTTTTCATGAAGAATTTGAAAATGTGACTGTTTTGTCTAATGGAAATGGCTTTTTGATTAGAAATGGTTGTGTGTGTTTATACCCAGCTGGAAGCCGTTTTTGCAGGTGTGTTGCTAGGTGTTCACATTTGACTCTGAGTGACGGCTGACACTTGCTCAGGGGTCACGCTTGCCCGTCAGCAGCACAGTCAGCATCAGGGCTGCTTGGCCCAGATGACCAAGAGCAGCCAAACAGGATGCCCTCACAAGTCACTCCCAGGTGACTTCCCAGGAAGAGGAATGGTGAGAGCAGGTTCTTCCCTGTCTGGGTGTTCAGCTCTTGATTTAGTGAGTATAACAGCAAAGAGTGTGGCCTTCAACATCTAAAAGTGATGTGGGTTCAAGAATTACTACTGTGAGTTTACAGGGCTGGCCCTTTGTAAACATTTTTAAAAAATAAAGTCTTGGCTTTGCAGACGCCGTTGTCGCCCGCAGCTGCTCTCCGTCAGCCATGGTCAACCCCACCGTGTTCTTCGACATCGCCGTCGACGGCGAGCCTTTGGGCCGCGTCTCCTTCGAGCTATTTGCAGACAAAGTTCCAAAGACAGCAGAAAACTTCCGTGCTCTGAGCACCGGAGAGAAAGGATTCGGTTATAAGGGTTCCTGCTTTCACAGGATTATTCCAGGGTTTATGTGCCAGGGTGGTGACTTCACACACCACAATGCCACTGGTGGCAAGTCCATCTATGGAGAGAAGTTGGAGGATGAAAACTTCCTGCGGAAGCACACAGGTCCTGGCATCTTGTCCATGGCAAACGCTGGGCCCAACACAAACGGCCCCCAGTTCTTCATCTGCACTGCCAAGACTGAATGGTTGGATGGCAAGCGTGTGGTCTTTGGCAGAGTGAAAGAGGGCATGAGCATTGTGGAAGCCATGGAGCACTTTGGGTCCAAGAACGGCAAGACCAGCAAGAAGATCACCATTGCCAACTGTGGACAACTCTAATGCGTCTGTGTTATCTTACCCACCTGACCATTCCTCTAGCTCAGGAGAGCGCCCTCCACCCCATCTGCTCGTGACGCCCTGAATTGTGCTCTCCCTGCAGGTCTTTGGTTCCGTGTTTTCCTTACTTCCCCTCCAAGTCTAGCGGAATTGCAGAGTTAAAAGTTATGATTATGAAATAAAAACATAAACAACAACAACAAAAATAAAGTCTTAACAATGAAGAATACGTTTTTCTTTAAATTGTAATTTATTACACACACACACACACACACACACAGAACACACAGAGTTCTCCCATATACTGATTCATTCTCCAAATGCCCACAGTGGCTCAGGCTGGGCCAGGACCAAAGCCAGAATGTGGGAACTCAATCCAGGTCTCTACCATAGTAGTGGGAGCTCAATTACTTCAGCCATTACCACTGCATCCCAGGGGTTGAATTATCAGGAAGCTGGAATCAGGAACCAGAGTCAGGTGCCAACCCAGGCACTCTGATCCGGGACACAAATATCACAGGTGTCTTACCAAGTGTCTTTTTTTGTAGTAAAGTTTTATTTATTTATTTGAAATATAGAGTGACAGAGAGAGAGAAACACACACACACACACACACACACACACACAGAGAGAGAGAGAGAGAGAGAGGATCTTTCATGCACTGGTTCACTCCCCAAATGCTAGCAATAGCCCCCGACGGACCAGGTCAAAACCAGGAGGCAGGAACTCCCTCTGGGTCCCCCACGTGGGTGGTGGAACCCTAAGTTCTTGGGCCATTATTGGCTGCTTCCCTAGAACATTAGCAAGAAGCTAGATAGAAAGTGGGGGAAGGACTTTCTTCTAGGTATTCCTATATGCGATGTGGGATTCCAAGTGGTGGCTTAACCTATTGCATCACAATGCTCACCCCCATGAACTAGTGCTTTAACTGCTAGGCTAAATGCCTTTCTCCGCATCCTAGCTCTTCTTAGCTACTCTGGATATCAACTATTTTTATGCTCATTCATTCATTCATGAATGCCTACTTTGTGCCCAACACTGTCTACTGACAGGTACATTGGTGAGCAAATTAGAACAATCTCTGTTCCCATCCAGCTTGCATTCTCATGCAGGGAGACTGTCAAAAGACAACATGAACCATAAAGACACTGGATTATTAATTTTTATGATTGACATATGGCGTTGCTGGTGCTGCTCTCTTCTGAGTGGAGCATAAAAATCCTCCACATACTCCTGATTCACCTCTTGGGTTGACAATGCTTCATTACACTGTAACTAAACAGCATCTGCTTTAGTTGACATGGCAAAAATAATCATATTACCATTTGGTTTTCTGATATGACTAGTAAACTGGTCATAAAATAGATTCATGATGTGATTGTGCATATCCACGAGTGTACGAATTCTAAGACATGTCGTTGGACTTTCGAAAAATTAATAACAAATGATATAAAATAAAAAGGCGTTTTTGTAGGAAAATTTGATTGAGGTTCCCTGGTTAGTCATTTAAACCAAATTTACTCCAAAAAATAGCAGTCTGGATGGTTAATGGGTCTAGGGGACCATATGGGTAGGAGGAAAACCTCCAGTGTTCTCTAGCGTGGTCTGGTTATGGCTGACAACAATTCACTGACTATTTCAAAGCAGCTAATAGAGAGGCTTCTTAATGTTCCCAACATGAAGGAATGATCAGTGCCTAAGGGGAAAGCTGTGCCTGACTTGATTCTTGCACAATGCATACATGTGTGGAATGTGTCATTGTACCTTACACATATGGGTAATTGCTATGTGTCCAATAAAAACAAAAATGTATTAAAACATACAACTCTTTGGAAAATATAAAATTTAATAAAGAAATGCATGATATTCCAGTTAAGAATTATAATAATGAGTCTGTGTTTTGATGTGTCACTGTTGACAGTTTTTAAGCTGCAGCCCTCCCTCTACCCTTGAACCCTACATCCAGGCAATCCGATGAGAAAGCCCAGTGTTCCCTCCCTTGGTGCTGGCCGGAGGATCCAGCCAGCTCCTCATTCCAGCCCCATTTCCTGCCACAATAAAAACCGTATCTCCCTTCTGGCCCTCTGAGGCTACTCTTGGGCCAACTTGGAAGGCCCACCCTGCTCACCCCAGAAAGCCTCCCAATGGAAGAGACCTTTTCATGCCCTCTTGGCGTGTGCATGGCATCACTATTCTTGACATCCAAACCAAATTTGGGTGGGCATACAGCTTTTGTCTCTAGAGCGGTTACAAGAACTTTCCAAGATCTGCAGATGAAATCGCCTCCCTATTGTTTACACTGTATGGAGGCCGACTAATATTTGGTGTAATGGCTTATTTGTAGCAACTCTGGCAGGAAAATAGTTATCACAACTGTCTGCTGGTCGTGTCCTTTCCAGCCTCACCCTTCGAGCAGCGATGTGCTTGGCTAAGCCATGCGCATGCATCTGTTTATTGAGGTCCAGGCATCCCTTTAGTCCTGCCAAGAATATCCAATCCATGTACTGCCTCAGCTTCTCTCCTGAACCAGAAGTCTGATCCTGTGGCCTCGGCCTCACCACTGCCGAGATGGTGGGGCGATGGCCTTCTATGACAAGAAGCACCGGAGACAAGTTTTGGTGAACATGTCCGCTTATTAACAATTAAGCCCACTTTTTAAGGGGCAGGCAGAGGGGGCGTAGCTAGTTCAGGGCAACACTAATTCTATAGGGTTAAGCCAATATTGGCACCGCTATGCTTCTCCAATTAGCTTGAAGGTCATGTAGCCTACATAGCTTTCCTAATGGGCCTGGGCCACATCCGGCAGCTGTTTACCTGATTGGTAATTACAAGGCCCTTCAACAGGGAGCAGGGGTGGGGGGAAATGTGCCTGGGGCTCCTGCCATCTGCCAGCAGTCGGGCCATCCTGGGAGACATGTGTGCCATGCCCTCCTAACCTCCTGCATGGGCTAGGCAGGCAGTCTCCCAGCCAGGCGCAGGATCACCCACATGGTCCAAAGCCTTCTTTTATTGGAGAAGGGAGTTTACATTTTCCCAAGCTGTGTTCTTCTCCTCATTGCCCTGAGAACACATTGGCTGTTCTGTTGATGGAGTGATTGCCTAAGCGCATGGTCCCTGGCCAGATGTTGTCATCTCACCTTTCAGGAAAACACCTCCCTGGACGCTGATGTCTGTCCCAAGCAAGCAGGGCCACCATGTGCCTTCGGACACAGCAAGCCAGACTCACCCTACCTAGAGCCCAGGTCTATAGCTTTGCAACTTCCTCATCCTCAACTTTCTCAGTCTTGGTTTCCGGGTGTCTCCCGTCCTCACACGTGGACACCCCCTGCCCCAGCCCCCTGAAAGCACCCTGAACATAGACACTTCATTGTGTCTGTGCTGCCCTTGTCTTAGTGTGCCTCCTCATTATGTCTGATAAGTGTTTTATGTATGGATCGAGTTTTTTTTTTTGTTTGTTTCTCTTGACTAATTTCTTATGTCATGATTCTGCAATATGTTTATCTACCAGTTGGTTAGAGCATTACCAAAATATACTTCCTCATCAAAGTTGTCTCCATGCTGGATGTTTTTCTTAGTGTATGCCAGTGGAGCTTGTCTCTTGAGGGGTATGATACTAAGAGCCCTTGTAGGGTCCCAAATGTTCCCTAACTTCCCTAGAGTGTGCCTTTATTGCGTCGTCATTCATATTAAATACATATTTCTGTGTAACTAATTATCCCATGACTTAGAGGTATCACTCAGTAGGTGTTTATTACCTCATGAAGTTTCTGGTGTGCAGAAATTCACAACAGCTTAGCTGGGTGTCCCTGGCTCAGCATCCCCCTTTGCTTCAAATTTGACCAGTGCAGATGCCAGAGTCTGCCCCTGGCAGCTCTTCTTTTCCACCCAAGCCATGCCACAGGCTGCAGTAGAATTGAAGGATTAGCTACCCTGGACTTGCCAGTCAGCTGTGGTGAGCTGGGGGTGGGATCCTGGATTGTAGGTGACGGGGTGTGGGCCAGGCTATTTTCTAACAGGAAAGACATCTCCAGCATTTCCTTGAATCCAGTGGAATGCTCTTTGAAGGGGTCACGGAAGAGCGATAGGATGGAAGAAAGAAACAAACTAGACGATTTGACTTTTTCTTTGAAGCCCAGTGGGACCTCCACCTTCACAGTTGGTGGACATCTGGATTGCAGCACCAGATTATGGCCAGAAGAGGGCAGGCTTCTGTGAGCCAGACGCCGATAGTTAACAGAATAGAGGAGAAACACAGAATCAAAACATCAGAGTTGAAAGGAATCTGAAAAAGATAGCAATTAAAATTTTCTTATTTCACGGATGATAAAACCGAGACCCAGAGCAGTGAAAGTGGCTGTCGAAGTTCTCTCAGCCTGCTGGTGCAGAGTTGGGATTTGAACTCCTAGCAACCTCTCTACTTTTTTTCATTACACTGTCGCTCCCCGTCTTCGTGGAGGAAGGACACAGGACCCTGCGCTGTTCTTTCGTCTGCTCAGCCCTCCCCGGGTTTGCTGCTGGTTCTTCCCGGGTTGGCTACCGTCCCTTCCACCTCCGTGGAAGGGCGGTTCCCCCTGCCACATTCCCCACTTCCGCGGGGGAGCGGCACACCGCCAGCCGGCTCTCTCGGGGGCTGCACAGGTGTTCCTTCAGATAGATGTTCCCCTTAGATGTTCCTGGTGCATGCTGTCTCTCTCCTCCCTTATAGTCCTCTTCCGCCAATCCCAACTCGGCTGCCCACACGCCGAGTACGCTGCTCTTCTCCAATCAGGAGCAGGATCAGCTCCTGGAGGTCATCACTCAAGTTGGCAAGAGGCAGCTGCGTAGAAGCTGTTTTCTCCTCTCCCAGCGCCATATTGTGGGAGAGCAGATGCATAGAATAAGTCTTAATTCCAGTAACTCAGTCCAGTCCGGGTTGCTCCCCACATTACACTATTTTTTAAAAACCAGAATTGCTTGAGAAATTAGTCAAGGCTCTTAGCTTGTTGGTCTATCTTGTTGGCTTATCCCATTGCATTATCTTTTTAAATTCTTTTTTAATCTTAAAAATTCCACAGCCATTGTTTGTTATAAAGCTGAAAGCTGAGCCTGGTGATGAGCTTATCGGTAGGATTTCTGGTAGTGAGCATGGGCTCCAGGGTCCCCAGACTCTCTGGACTCACAGTGGTGGGTCGGCTACCAGCAGGGTCTGGTCGTACTGGATGAGGATGGTTTTGGTCTCCTTCCTGGAAGCCTCACCCGCATGCTTCTGTTTATGGGCCATCAGGGCTTTGGAGATGGACTGATGGACAATGTAGATCTGAGGTATGGGATCACCGCTCTTCACTAGGGTACAGATGACCAGACCAGCAAACTGCTGCAGTCCCAGAAGCAGAATGGTTTCCAGTAGCTTGTACTGCAGCGTGTGCGGCTCAGCCACCTCCAGGGATCTTGCATTTAAGGCTGTTGTCCAGTTTGCCGTCTGTTGTCCAGACGGCTGTGGCTGTCTCCTTGTATCTGAAGACCAGCACAGAGGGTAGCTGGCCCTCAGACCTCATGACTGCAGATGTAGGCCAGAGATCCTCACTGCAAGGAATTGCAACCAGAAAGGCTAGTTCACTTCATGTTAAACAAGTGGAAAGGATAAGGTTGATTTCATTATTTCTTACATCTGAGAACAAGGATAATAAAATTTTTGATATTTTGACTGAAGTAATTTTAAAAAGCTATTATTTTGCTTAAATATACACAAACATTAAGCTAGAGATGACATTTTTATGTTTATAGGTCCTCTAAAATGATTCATTAAAATGAAATTCTCAAATGATTCATTAAAATGAAATTCATTAAAATGACATAGAAGTTGGCAAGTTGACATCAATTGGATCTGGAAGATGGTGTTGTTTGCTAAAACTACATTGCTATTCACCACTTGAAGTTGGTAATAAGTTTACCATGCCTATAACTCCGTAGGCTGTGTGGTTAATCAAATTTCCCAGCATTTTATTCTTTGTAAACCATGACAAACCTCCACTTGCATAGTGAGTCAATTTGGTACAGTTTATCCTCATTTAGTGGTAATACTTCATTTACACACTAATCTCATTATCCTTATAAGCTGGATAGTTCTACTTTATCCCCAACATAACTGTAAACATAAATGCAGGGGTTGGTGTTGTGGCGCAGTAGGTTAAACTATTGCCTGCAGCACCAGCATCTCGAATGCCAATTCAAGTCTCGGCTGTGCCACTTCTGATCCAGGTCCCTGTTACTGTGCCTGAGAAAGCAGCAGAAGATGGCCCAAAGTACTAGGGTCCCTGCCCCCTATGCAGTACTTGGATGGAGTTCCAGGCTCCTGACCTTGTCCTGGTGCAGTCCCAGTCATTGTGGCCATCTGGGGGACTGAAACAACAGAGGGAAGATTGTGCTCTCTCTCTCTTTTTCTGTAACTCTGCTTTTCAAATAAGTCAATAAATCTTAAAAAAAAAAAAACCACAAATGCAAGCACAGTGAGATCTGATTGATTATAAGATTGATTAATAGAAGCACTGACATGAACTCTCCACCTGCCTTCCCAAATCAGAATTTGCAGCTCCATGAAAATATAGTTACAAACCCTTGGGCATCCTCAGGTTGCAATTGGAGGGACTGCTGCTAATGTGCTTGGCTTTAGTCCTGGTAGTATATTCTATACAGAATGTTGTGTGTTGTCTGAACAAGTCTTACCTTCATCGCGAATGGAACGAGAAGGCCCATTAACATTTGCGCAACCATCAGTGGAACAGCTCATTAACGAATGCACAGAGAACAACAGCCATCATCTCTTCAGCTTTTCTCATGTCACCCAGGCTTAGGGCATACATTGTAGTAAGCAGCAGACTCATGACAGCAGGCTGGGTCTCCCGGACAGCTCAACTGCAGGCTGGAATGTTTGGTACAGGGCACTGGCTTTGACCTTGTAGTGACTCAGCCCAGCTGGGAAACTGAATATGAAGTATGACTTGACTCCAACCAGATGCTCAGTGTGACCTGTGCTTCAAGCCCAGCGAGCTGTAGTTAATAATCGATGCCTTTCAGATGAATCTAACTGCAAGCATCCAGGCTGAGTAGACTTGCAAGACTTGGTGTAAGATAATTATTGGTATAAAAACATCAGGCTGCAAGAGCTGTGTCCACTTCCAGGCCACACGTCAAGAACAGAATCTGGGAAACCAACGGCAACTTGGTTCCCCTTGACCAGGAACCATCATTTTACAGTGTATATGTGTATCAGAATATCAAATGGGAAAGCTGAAATTCTTCTTTATCAGCAACACCTCAACAAAGCTGGTTATTATTATTATTATTTTTTTTTACAAAAAAATAGGAATGGGATTTGTGCCTAAGTCTGATTATGGTCCTTCTGCTGGAAGGTAGGATGATGCCTTGACCAACCAGTGGGTGGAAGCAGGAACATAACGTCTCCATCTCCTTGTAACTTTGGTGGAGAAAAGAGGCAAATAAGGGGTTGAAATGGAATTAATTAAGCACAACACATTTCAGTGGAAAATTTAAAGGCATGAAAGTTTGAGAAGTTTAGAGGAACACTTTAGATATACACCCTATCTCTGCCTGTTGAAATCTTTTGCCTCCTTTTTGGCTTATCTCCAAAGCTACTTTTCTGTGATGCCTTCTAGATTCCCATCAGGCAGGTCTCGGCCATTCCCCAAGTCCCTTGACCTTGACCTCCCTTGAGTCACTGCTTTGCTTTGTGCTGTCTTTACCAGGTGACATCCTCCTGAAATGCTTTACAGTTGTCCCCTCTTATCTGCAATTTTGCTTCTTGTGTTTCAGTTACTTGTGGTCAGCCATGATCCTAAAACATTAAATAGAATATTCCAGAAAGAAGCAATTCGTAAGTTTTAAGTGTCTTGCATTATACTATACTGTTATACTGTTCTGTTTTCATATCACTTATTAATATTATTCTTTTACTGTCCAATTTATGAATTAAATTGTTAAAAAAGTTATTTATTTATTTCAAAGTCAGAGTTACAGAGAGAGATAGGGAGAGACAGAGATCTTTCACCTGCTGGTTCACTTACCAGATGGCCGCAATAGCTAGGGCTCAGCCAAATACAAGCCAGGAGTCAAGAGCTTCATCCAGGTCTCCAACATGGGTGGCAGGGACCCAACACTTGAGCCATTTTCTGCTGCTTTTCCCAGGCCATTAGCACGGAGCTGGATCAGAAGTAGAGCAGCCAGTACTTGAACTAGTGTGCGATTGGGATGCTGGTATTGCAGGCAGTGACTTTACCCACTATGCCCCAATTTCAGCTCCATGAATTAAATTTTATCATAAATGAGCATGAATGGGTGATCACAGCGCACAGCTAGGGTTTGGTGCTATCCACAGTATTATGTATCCATTGGTGGCCTTGGGATGTATCCCCTGGAGAGAAGGGGACCTGCTCTATATTTCTTACGAGGCATGTTATCATCAGAATGCTTTGCAGGAGACAGGAACTTGAGAACTGATTCGATCACATGAAACTAAGTAATTGCCAAATGTTTGTGACAACATAACCTCAGCCAGGGATAGTTTCGTTTTCTTAGTGAGGTTCAGAAATGAGATATCGTCCCAGATGGTGTTGGGCTCTCAGGGCAGGCAAAAGAGGAAACAGCTCCAGTCTCCACCTGTGTGTGACGATGCAGGCAGAGAGCTGCTTCCAGGGTCCGTCAAGATTCTGCCAAGAAAGCTGAAAACAATGCTTTGATTTTTAGGAGCAAGTGCACCTTGAGAAAGGATTTATCAGACATTTGGTTACAGGCTCTAGGACTGCTGGTCTCCCCCCATGACTGTCAAGGAGGGAGTCTCTTTCTCTGACCAGGGACACCTGCACTTGCTTTTTGCAGTGGGTCCTCTTGGTGACAACTTCTCCTCTGGGAATGTCGATGGACAGGGGGCCTCACAGCAGCCACATCTCCAGGAGGGATGGTCCATGTCAAGACAATAAGCAGCCTGCTGTGCAACCTCAAAGGCACTACCAAGAGATGACACTGACTCTCTGGATGAGCTGTGGAGTCGGAAATGATTGTTACCCTCTGATTTCTCTGCTCCTTCTGCCTCTCCATTTCTGACCTCGCAGACTTGTGAATGGAGTTAATCAAAGCTCTTGATTGCAGGAGAAGGCTCAGATTAAGATTTAATAACCAATCACTGCTAGGGAGCTCCTTGCCAACAGGCTCTGGGCAGGCCAAGGTTCGTGCTCAATGTGTGTCACAGGCGTGACAATCTTCACAGCCAGGGTTATTACCCTCCCAGATGTCAGGTGTGCAATAATGAACACCCATTTCCTTCCAAGAAGGACTTGAAAATCAGGTAAGTGATTTTCCTGGGCAAGGCTGGGGAGTGAGAGTAGGAGGGAGAAGAAGGAAGTCTCTAGGTAGAACCTCACCAATCTGGGCACTGGCTTGGACCTTAGAGGTCCCATTCAAATGATTCACTCATTAAACCAGTATCTGTTGACTGTCTGTCATGTGTTAGACACTCAGAATACAACAGTGAACAAATCAGAACAAAAAAAAATCAGCTCTCTTGGGGTTTATATTCTAGAAGAGGAAGACTGATGGCAAACCCACGTGCAACTAACTCATGCAATTTAACAGAAAGTGACCTGTGATATAGAAGAAATAAAATAGGAAAAGGAGCTAAGGATAGTGTGCTGGGTGGGAGAAAAGCTGCCATTTCAGATAGGGTAGTCTTCCTGCACAGGGAGTTACACGCACTTGTTGGACACTCTTGTGTCAGAGAACTCACAACCTCATTAGGAGACCTCTTTCATTTTGGGCGGGAGGGTTTTTTGTACAAGTCTCTTATTGCATTGAATCTGCTTTTTGCATAACTGGCACCCATGTGTTCTGAGCTAGCAAAATAGTACAATGGACAGTCAGTGGAATAGTGGGGTTTCTCAGTCCATTTGCCACACCTATAACAAAATACCTGAGGCTGAGCGTTTTATAAAGCAGGGAGTTTTATGTAGCTCACAGTTGGAGAGGCTGGCGGTTCCAGATTGTGTAGTTTGGTAGATTCGGCTTCTGGTGAGGGCTCACTTGACTGTGTCACATCATGGCCAATGCCTCACAGCAGAAGCATGTGCAGGACAGAGAGATCACACGGCAGGCAAGGAGCCTGAGACTGGGAAGTGCTCCATTTGCTCTTTTATAATAAGTTGCTTTTATGAAAGCTAACTCAGAGTCTCAAGAGAACCATCTCAACTCCACCCAAGGGCAGAGCTCCCAGTGGTCTAATGTCTCACCTCTTGAAAGTTCTTCCACCTCCCAGTGTTGCCACCCTGAGGACCAATCTTCCTATACAGCAGCCCTTGGGACACCCGGGTAAACCCCACCCAAACCAGAGCAGGGGTTAGGATCATAGGCTCTGGGCCAGATCACCTGTGTTTGAGTCTAGTCTTGCCATTGACCATCTTGGGCAAGTTGGGGCTCTTTCGTACCTCAGTTTTCCCATGTGAATGATAATGATAACCCACCATTGATGGTGATGATGATGATGGTACTGCCTGTCTCATGGGATAGGTTAGGAGGATTCCCTGAGTGGTTTAGACCAGTGTTTGACACAGGCATGCATGGCAAAGCATCTTTTATTATCATTCTGAGAATGTTATGAAAATTAAATGACATAAGGCGTGGCAGTACCTAGCACACACCTTCATGAGGAAGGATTCACTGGACATCCTTCTTTCTCCACCCGAATCCTTAGTCTTTTCCTTTATCTTCTGTTGCTTTACTCCTAGACTTTCTACTTTACACAAGGTTAGCTGCCATTTCACCTCTAAGAGGCAGAGGTTGTACAGATCTTTGCAGATTTGTCAGGAAGCTAAGGAAGTAAGAACTTCTAAATCCCCGGCTTGCTGAGTCCCTTCTGAAGGAAGAGCCCATCTCATGGTTGTGGTTTTGAGAAATCTGAAAAAGGAAGATGCTTCCATGTTTTTCTCTTTTTAAAGAAAACCCTCCAGGTTGTCTAAATATCAGCCCCCACAGAATCTGGTTTTATTCCTATTGTTAGGTAGTTGTTTCATTTATTAAAATTTAGAAAAAAAAACAGAAATGACCCATAACTCCAGTTTTCCAGAAAAAAACATCATTAATGTTAACAAAGGAAAAGGCAAAGTTAAAACAATACAGGCACAAAGTTCAGACAATACAAATACTCCATGAAAACAGAGTAGTCTTTCTAATCTTGCTCTGAGTCCTAGAAGGTATTGTTCTTATAAATAACTACTCATTATTTCTTATCTAAACAGCAGAAAAGCATGCATATGCTAGTGCAATTTGTACACGCACTTTAAAGCTCCTTAATTTTATTTTGCATTATTACAACACTTGCTTTTTTGTAGCTTACATGTAGGAGACATCTCCACCTTTGTAATATAAACATGGAGCAGCCTCATTCTCTTTATCACCTGCTTGTGTTTCATGTTTGTAATTTATTAAATCCATGATTGACTGAGGTAGAAATCATTTTCATTTCTCCTATTAAAATAATGATGTAGTGGATATTTTTTACTAAGTTGTAAATTCATAAGGTAGAGAAGCATGAAAATCTAACCCATAAGGAGGAAAAATCAATTAATTGAAACTAACCCTGAACTGACATAAATGTTAAATTTAGCAGACGAGAGCATTAAAATAGTTGAAATTGTGTCCCATATGTTCAAAGAGCTAAAGGAAAGGTTGGATATGTTAAATTGATACCTGTGAAAGATAAGAAGATACAAATCAAAATATCTGGAGATGGAAGTGACCACCTCTGAGATGAAGCAGACACTGAGGAATCAACTTGAGAGAACACAAGGAAAAACCTACCAGTGTCTCCGAAGACACAGCACAGAATGCAGGCTGAGGAACATGCAGAGACTGGAACAAGATAGCAGACAGTTAACAAACTGGGGGGCGACTTCATAAAATAATATTAATGCAACTGGAGTCTCTAAAGGAAAAATAGGAATGTGTATGTGTCTGTCTGTGCGTGTGTTTGTGTGTAAATATTTAAAGAAAAATGGCTGAAAAATTTCCAAATTTGATGCAAACTACTAAACTAGAGATTCAGGTTGCTCACTAAACTCCAATCATGAGAAACATGAAAACTACACTAAGAAACATCATAAAAGGTACGAAACAGATGATAAAGAGACAATCCTGAAAGCAATCAGGGGACAGAGGATGACGTCTTATGCATGGAAGAACAAAGATACCAGCACATCCTCCTCAGAAACAAAGCAGCCAGGGTTTGGAGGAGCAACAACAACAAAGTAGTGAAAGAGCAAAACAAATTTCACTTTGGAATTTTATCTCCAGCAAATAGTTTTTCATGAATGAAGGCGAAATGAAGCATTTTTGAGACAAGCCAAAGCTGAGAGACTTCATGAGCTGCAGACTTCACCTTCAAGGAATGTTAAAGGGAGTCCTTCAAGCAGAAGGGCAACGCTGCCAGAGAGGAGACGGAAGCCGAGACCCACATAACGGGGAAGGAAGCGCTGACGTGATGACGACGTGGGTGCAAACACAACAGCCCTCCCTCTCCTCCTCCTCCTCCTCCTTCTTCAGATTTATTTATTTATTTGAAAGTCAGAGTTACACACAAAGAGAAGGAAAGGCAGAGAGAGGGAGAGAGAGAGAGAGAGAGAGAGAGAGAGAGAGAGGAAGGAAGGGAAGGAAAGGTCTTCCATCCGCTGGTTCACTCCCCAATTGGCTGCAAGGCCAGAGCTGCGCTGATCTGAAGCCAGGAGCAGGAGCTTCTTTTATGGGTCTCCTACATGGGTTCAGGGGCTCAAAGTCTTGGGCCATCTTCTACTGCTTTCTCAGGCCATACCAGAGAGCTAGATTGGAAGTAGAGCAGCCGGGAGTCGAACTGGTGCCCATTTGGGATGCCAGCACTGCAGGCAGCAGCTTTACAGGCTACGCCACTGCACCAGCCCAAATCCTCTTTTATTTGAATCTCTTCAAGATATAATTTCTAGTTTAAGGAAAAATATTAACAATGTACATTTTTTAAAGAATGGGTAGAAATAAAACTATATGAGAGAAGTAGCACAGTCCAGGAGAGGGAAAATGGAAGCGTTTATTGTTGCAAGGTCCTCATAACACTTCTGAAGTGGCACAATATTAAGATTATTTTTAAAAAGATTGTGATAAGCCAAAAACATACATACTATAAATCCTTAAAGTAATGGCTAAAATCACAAAAAAAAGATCTATAGCTAATAAGCAAATAAAAGAGCAAAAGTAATAAAGGTAAATACAGAGGAAAACAGAAATAGAAAATAATTAATAGATCAACTAGAAAGCAAATAGCGAGATGGAAGATTAAAACTAATCATATAAAGAAGCACGTTAAATATAATGTTTAACATCCAATTAAAAGGCAGATCCTTTCAGATTAGTTTAGAGAAAACCCACAAACTCCATCAGTATTTAGACAAGGCCCTAAGCAAAGTGGAAGTTCTCTCCTCCCTTCAGAAATAAGTAAATCCTTCTTTGATGGCCACTTCTTTCCACTGGGGTCTGACTCACAGGCACTCTTCATGTAGGATTTTTTTTTTTTTTTTTTTTTGCCAGAATGTCTTGGCTTTCCATGCCTGAAATGCTCTTACGGGCTTTTCAGCCAGACCAGGAAGCCTTAAGGAGTGATTCCGAGTTCTTATACTCAAATAAACTTATCCTTTAATTCCATTTTTCCATGAAAAATTTTTTTAGTTTAAAAACTTTGTTTGCATGTATGTATGTATTTTCATTTTATTTGAGAGGTAGAGAGAGTCAGAGACAGATCCTTCATCTGCTATTTCACTCCCCAAATGCCCTCAACAGTCAAGGCTGGGCCAGGCCCAACCAGGAGGCGGGAACTCCATTCAGGTCTCCCACAGGTACTTGCGCCATCCTCAGCTGCCTTTCCACCATGCCCATTATCATGAAGCTGGATAGCGAGTGAAGCTGGGACTCAAAACATGCGTCCAATAGGATATGAGCATCCCAAGAGGCATCTCAATTGCTGCACCAACCACCTACTCTCCATGACCTTGTTGAAGTACCCACATTTGAAAAACATATATAGCTAGCATTTAAAAAATTGAGAGGCTGAGAAAGAGACATAGGAGAGAGCAAGTGCCAGCTCCCATCCAGTGGATTACTTCCCAAATGCCAGCAATGGCTGAGTCAGGCTGAAACTAGGAGCCAAGAGCTCAGTACAGCTCTCCCAAGTGGATGACAGGAACCCACTTAGTAGATCAGTCACAGCTTCCTTCCAGGGTCTGTATTAGCAGGAAACTGGAGTCAGGAGCCAAAACTAGGTATTGTACTCTAACAATCTGGGACATGGTCATCCCAACTGCTGTCTTAATCAGCCGGCTGAATGCCCACTCCTAACCATCACTGTTGATGGGGAGGATTCAGTGTTTCTCCTTAAGAGAAGGAAAAGACACATGTCTGCTGCCATCACATCGATTCAATATTTTGTTGGGATCTAGCCAGTGCAATCAGACAACAAAAAAGGCACTAGATTGTTGCTGTGGATTCTTTCTGAGAGGAGGAGTATGGAGGGGCTGAGAAGCGCGGAGTCACTGTTGCTCCCCCATTTGCGGAGGAACAACACTAGACCCTGCGCTGTTCTTTTGTCTGCTCGGCCCTTCCCGGGTTTGCTGCTGGTCCTTCCCGGGTTGGCTGCCGACCCCTCCACCTCCGTGGAGGGGTGGCTCCCCCTGCCACTTTCCCCACTTCCGCGGAGGAGCGGCACACCACCGGCCGGCTCTCTCGGGGGCTGCTCAGATGTTATCCAGATGTTCCTGGTGCATGTTGTCTCTCTCCTCCTTTATAGTCCTCTTCCACCAATCCCAAGTCTGCTGCCCACACGCCAAGCATGCTGCTCTCCTCCAATCAGGAGCAGGATCAGCTCCTGCAGCTTATCAGTCAAGTTGGCGAGAGGCAGCTGCGTAGAAGTTGTTTACTCCCTTTCAGCACCATATTGTGGGAGAGCAGATGCATAGAATAAGTCCTAATTCCAGTAACTTAGTCTAGTCCGAGTTGCTCCCCACAATCACCACACAGATCCCTCCCACTTGCACCCCTCCCATCTCCTGCTCCCTCTCCCATTCCATTCACATCAAGATTCATTTTCAATTCTCTTTATATACAGAAGATCAATTCAGTATATATTAAGTGAAGATTTCATCAGTTTGTACCCACACAGAAACACAAAGTGTAAAATATTGTTTCAGTACTAGTTATAGCATTGCTTCACATTGGACAACACATTAAGGACAGATTCCACATGAGAAGTAAGTGCACAGTGACTCCTGTTGTTGACTTAACAATTTGACACTCTTGTTTATGGTGTCAGTAATCTCCATAGGCTCTAGTCATGAGTTGCCAAGGCTATGGAAGCCTTTTGAGTTCTCCGACTTCGATCTTATTCAGACAGGGTCATAGTCAAAGTGGAAGTTCTCTCCTCCCTTCAGAGAAAGGTACCTCCTTCTTTGATGGCCCCATTCTTTCCACTGGGATCTCACTTGCAGAGATCTTTCATTTAGGTCTTCCTTTTTTTTTTGACAGAGTGTCTTGGCTTTCCATGCCTAAAATACTCTCATGGGCTCTTCAGCCAGATCCAAATGCCTTAAGAGCTGATTCTGAGGCCAGAGTGCTACTTAGGACATCTGCCATTCTATGAGTCTGCTGTGCATCCTGCTTCCCATGCTGGATCGTTCTCTCCCTTTTTAATTCTATCAGTTAGTATTAGCAGACACTAGTCTTGTTTGTGTGATCCCTTTGACTCTTAGACCTATCAGTGTGATCAACTGTGAACTGAAATTGATCACTTGGACTAGTGAGATGGCATTGGTACATGCCACCTTGATGGTATTGTATTGGAATCCCCTGGCACATTTCTAACTCCATCATTTGGGGCAAGTCCGATTGAGCATGTTCCAAATTGTACATCTCCTCCCTCTCTTATTCCCACTGTTATATTTAACAGGGATCATTTTTCAGTTAAATTTCAATGCCCAAGAATAATTGTGTGTTAATTACAGTGTTCTAGTACTATTGGTCAAATTTCATTTTTTTTTAACCACGGTGTGTCGCTCCCCCTCTTCGTGGAGGAACGACACAGGACCCTGCGCTGTTCTTTTGTCTGCTCGGCCCTTCCCGGGTTTGCTGCTGGTTCTTCCCAGGTTGGCTACCGACCCTTCCACCTCCTTGGAAGGGCGGTTCCCCCTGCCACTTTCCCCACTTCCGCAGGGGAGCGGCACACCGCCGGCCGGCTCTCTCGGGGGCTGCTCAGGTGTTCCCTCAAATAGATGTTCCCCTTAGATGTTTCTGGTGCATGTTGTCTCTCTCCTCCTTTATATAGTCCTCTTCCACCAATCCCAACTCTGCTACCCACACGCCGAGTATGCTGCTCTCCTCCAATCAGGAGCAGTTCCTGCTGTTTATTGGTTGAACTGGAGGCAGCTGTGTAGAAGCTGTTTACTCCTCTCCCAGCGCCATATTGTGGGAGAGCAGATGCATAGAATAAGTCTTAATTCCAGTAACAGTCTAGTCCAAGTTGCTCCCCACAACGGTGTAGTATTCTATAGAGTACATATCCCATAATTCCTTTATCCAGTCTTCAGTTGATGGACATTTAGGTTGCTTCCATGTCTTAGCTATTGTGAATTGAGATGCAATAAATATTGAGGTGCATATAGCTCTTTTATTTGCCAATTTAATTTCCCTTGGGTAAATTCCAAGGAGTGGGATGGCTGGGTCATGTGGTAGGGCTATATTCAGGTTTCTGAGGAATCTCCAAACTGTCTTCCATAGCGGCTTTACCAGTTTGCATTTCCACCAACAGTGGATTAGTGTGCCTTTTTCCCCACATCCTCGCCAGCATCTGTTGTTAGTTGATTTCTGTATGTAAGCTATTCTAACCGGGATTCACCCATGTTTTAAAATTTACCTGGACAATAGAGAGTTAAGCACTAACTAAAGACTTTAAAGCCTTTTTTTTTTTTTTTTTTCTGGGTCTGTGGTTCCAGTTCTATTTTTTATTTCTTTCCTCTTTTTCCTTTTATTAAAAAAATGACCCAAATTAGGGGCAGATGTTACAGCACAGCGATTTAAACCCCAGCGTGGGGCACTTGCATCCCATGTCAGAGTGCTGGCTTGATTCCTGGCTACTCTGCTTCTGACCCAGCTCTACTAATGCGCCTAGGAAGTACTTGAGTCCCTGCTACCCAAGTGGGTGACTCAGCTGGAATTCCTGGCTCCCAGCTTTGTACAGCCTACCCCTGGCCGCTGTGGGTATTTGGGGAGTGAATCAGGGGTATATTTCTCTCTGTTTCTCTCTCGCTCTTACTCTGCCTTTAAAATAAATAAATAAATGTTTAAAACATTTAGCCAAATTAGTGCTTTATTTTTATTAAAGGAAATCACAGCTCTTGCATATGTTTATGAATTATGATTTATGTCTTTTATAATTTATTAATTCATGCTTTTATTATTTTTTCTTTCTATTTTGCATTGGCTTGCTTTTTAAAAAATAACTTCTCATGTCAAATTCTTAATTTATTTGTTTATGTTCTTTCTTGTTTACTAGGTATGTCTTTCCAATATCAATATATGCATGGTGTAAGTGAGTGCTAAAACAAGAAGTAATTTGCTCACAGCTATCAGATTTGCCAAAAGTGCCATTCAAGTTTGGCATAATTAAATGCATATGTTAAGATTTCTTCCTTCAGGATTTCCAGAGCCAAAGAATCTACAAACAAAACAAATGTATGAAGCATATAACCCAAAGTGATGTAAAGCAAGATTTGTTGCCGTAAAAATTAAGAGCACTCATACCATTATTATTATTTTTGTGTCTACAAGAGACTTTTAGGTATCTTGGAGTCGAGTTACTCTTTTGTAAGGGAAGTAATTTATGTGCATGGCTAAATCCATAGGCATTTCTCTGGGAAGAGTTTTGGAAGATCCTTTTATTTTAGACTGTCTAGTGAGCCAGAGCACTGGGTGGTAAGGATTGGGATCTCAACACTTTGCCTTGTGGATTAGTTTGCTAAGGTTGCTGTAACAAAGGACCACATACTAGGCCACTTCAATAGCAGACAACTAGGGCACTTCTCCTGTCTAGAGGCCGGAAGTCTGGTACCAAGGTGTTGGCAGGTGCATACTGTGGGAGAATCCATTCTATGCCTCTGGTGCTGTGGGAGAATCCATTCTATGCCTCTCTCTTAGATGCTGGTGATTTGCTGGAAAACTTCAGCAATCCTTGGCTAATCAGAGCATCATTCTTTGTCTTTATTGATCTTATCAGCACCTTATCTTCACACAGCTTTCACTCTGTGTGAATCTGCCCAAATTTCTCCTTTCTCTGAGGGTACCATACAGGCTGGATGAGGGGCTCACCTTGCTTTAGTATGACCTCATCATGAGTGAGTACATCTTCAATGATTTATTTCCAAATAAGATCTCTTTCTGTGGTACATGGGGTTGTAATTTCAATACATGAATTTTTGGGGGACAAAATTCAACTGACAATACCCCCAAGAATCAGAGTTCAGAGAAACTTTTGCAGTAGTGGCAATGTTCGAGGCCCATCTTCAGGACAGGCTCTGGAAATAAAGTTATTACAAAGGAAGAAACAGAGGACTAATGGAATGATGACATCCCAGAGTGGGGAAGAGAAAAGGGAGGACAGTGGCCCTGGGCTGGAGGTGTAAATGTTGACAGGTTCTGACCTCACTTTCCTGAAACCAAGCCCATGTTCAAAGTCCTATTCTGACTTGAAATCCCTGGCTAATTTGGCGCTTGGGTCTGTGTATTGCTCCGTGGTAGCAGTTACATAGGAGAGACTTAGGCATGAGTTATGCATCACCCTTGGAGAGGAAGTATACTTTCACCACTCACTTGCTAAAACTCTTTCACAAGCCACCCCAAAAGTTACCTTATGACTCTTTGGCTTGTTAGGTTGGCCAGGGTTCATTTGGAAGATTCTTCTGCCTGGTCTTTCCTGTGCTATTTGATGTTCTTTGTTATTATTTTTTACTTAAGGCATACAAGTTTCATGTATTTCACATTCACAGATTTAGGAGGATAGTAGCTATTTCCCACCTTACCCCCCACTCCTGCCCATGCTTCCACACTTCTTCCTCCTCCCTCTCCTATTCCCACTCTTTATAAAGATCTATTTTCAGTTGACTGTAAGGATTGCCTTCTTCCAGTTTCCAATGCTATTTTCTTCATTTCCATGTGAGACCTCATCAGAGTGGCCTTTACTGTCCATATTTCTATGAAATTTCTGTTCACAGATGTTCTATAGGCAGACTGGGGCTTCCTCTAATAGCTCCCTTGTTCTGAGCTTTCTGCAAAATCTTACGTGTTTATGTGGGTCTTTGCTAGCATGCACTCCAAAACCCTTCAGCCTCTACCCATTACTCATTTCCAAAGCTTCTGCCACATTTTTAGGTGCTTATTTTAGAAACACTGCCATTCTCCTACATCAATTTTTGTCTTAGTTCATCCAGGCTGCTATAACAAAAGTATTATAAACTGGATGGTTTATAAACAATAGAAATGTATTTCCCACACTTCTAGAGGATAAGAAGCCAGAGATCAAGGCATCAGCAGATTTAGTGTCCGGTGATGTAGTGTCCTAGCTGGTCCCTTGTTGTGTGCTCACAGGGTGTAAGGGGCTAGCTTGCTTTCTGAGGCCTCTTTTACATGGGCATTGATCCCCTCCTGAGTGCTTCACCTTCATGAAGGAACCAACTTCCGAGGGTCTCACTTCTTAATACTTTAGCATTAAGAGTCAACAGATAAATCTGGGAGGGGGGGGGACTCAAACATTCACAGCACAACAGCATGGGTCAGCTGAAAGCTTGTTTGTCCCACATAGTCTTTCTTACTTTCTTAAATTAGTATCAAAATTTATTTTCTATTATTTGTAATTTGACAAACATAGTAGTTCTCATTCCAATACTTTTTTGAAGAGGGAAATAAGAAACTTCCTGTTAGATCAAAATTTTGCAAACCATTAATTTGCTTTCCAGCACCAATATTTCAGTACATCTTTTTGTTAGATATTCCCAGCTTTTTGTACTCAGGAACAGTGTTTCAAAGTAACATAAGAAATAGGATATGAGTATGCCCTACATTTGAAAAATGGATGGAAGTCTACATAGAAAGGAGAACTTGTTTGCAAATTACACATGGTCTTTCTTAATGATGGTTTGCTCTAGTAATTGAGCAATTGAGCTATGCTTGTCCAGCATCTGACCAGCTATCCCAGGTTCCCTGGGGACTGTGTTTCAGATGCAGCAAGAAATGACAAAGCCAAATAAGAAAGTGCTTTTTAGGTGTCCACTGCATCTGTGAACCAAAGACTCACACAGCCAAGGCCAGATTCAAGGGATGGAGAAATATTGAGTCTACCCCACTTATGGGAAGAGATGCAAGGAATTTGTGGCCAATATTCATAATTTAACTCAAGTTTGTTTAGTAGAGCACGCTGATGGGGAGTGAGGCCTGAACCAGGGTAGGTTTAGTGTTCTCATGACTGAAGATAACACTGGTTATTTATGACCACGGTCGTTCATCTGAAGCCATTTTGGGGAGTCTGGGGACCATTTTCCCCCGATCCTTCAGATCCCCTATACCTCTTAGGAGTCTGTGAGCAACTGGGGGAGTGATCCGTGCCACTTGCAGAGTCACCCCACCCCCATCCCTTGTGACATTTTTGGGAAATTGCTCTTTTCCTCCCAACTCCTCGATTCTTCCCTGGTTCTTCTGCTGTCTGTAGCTGCATCTCTTTCATTGAGATGTTTTGCAGCTTTGATGTGAGGCCCCAGAAAGAGACACCATTATTGATGATTGCAGAGGAGTCCAGACTTAGAACACATCCACCTGCTTGCCTAGGGGAAATGCCATAGCTTTCCATCTTTCTAGACTCCTACAGGAGCAAGAAAAACATCACAAATTAATATCTCAATAAATTATCCTGCTACATTTGTTTACCCATTAAATGTTGGAACTGTTTATCTTCCTTTTAAATTACTCCTGAGCTCTATAGAGCACAGTATTTTGTCTTATAAAATTTATCATCATGAAATTGCTTGTCGCTACTCTTCCAGAAATGTCAGGTTTCTGAGTTGGCAAATGGAGTACCACAATAGAACAACTTTTCTTTATGATGTATGTAGAACTCTATTATTTGGATGAAATATCCATTAGTAAACACAGGTGCCTACACAGACACATAAACATTAAAGAATGCTTTTAATGTTTTGATGGAAAATACCAAGTGAGTTTCAGTTTATATCCTTTTGTATATGATTTTTCCCCTGTAAATCTAGAGATACTACCATACATATTCTTCAAAATCCAGAGCAAGCCCCTACCCCCTTCTCTTGGATTCTAGATGTGCAAAGTGTTTATAGTGGGCAGGACCACCATGAGCAGGTGCGGGTCTCTGAGTCTGCAGGGTTTGTCTTTCAGGATGGGTGGATGTACTTTTTTAATTCCCCAGTGTTGGCTGAGAGAGGTAGAAATTGGGGCAAAGAAGTGAGTGTTTGCAGGTTTATGAATTTATATTTGTGTGTTCAATAGAGCTGGATTTTTTTGGGCTGGTGTCAATGACCAATTCTCTTCTCTTTGCAGGGTGAATGTTAAGAGAGTTGGGACAGTGTCTCATTAAGCACTGTGCCTGCAGGCTGCTCAGTCAATGAACCACCATTCAGAACACTACGCTGGACCCTGTGCGTGATGTGGGCATGCAGTGTAAATAGAGCAGCTGTCACCAACAGGCTAATGACAATCTATTGATTGGTATCAAAACCATAGCTGGCCAGGTACCATCCTCATCTCCAGTGTGGGCTATCAGTCTCCTTAGTAAAGACCTCCCTCCCTCCCTGCTTCTTCCCTCTCTACCTCCTCTTTACCCTCTCATGATCCCTCCATTCCTCTTCTCCATGCAAGGGTCACATCAAAACAAATCCTCAGGAAGAAAGTACTTGAGAATCCTCCACTGGGACCTACAATCCAGCGAAGAGGTTTGAGCCTGTTGGGTTCCTTGTCAATACACAGTCAGACCACTGCCAACAGATATCTAGGAGCTTGCACAGTCAGATACTTAAATGCATCAGACCCACCTAGCTTCTGACAATGTCTAAGATGCATTGGAAAGGCAGAATATGCCAGTGCATTTCTGAAGGACGTCACAAGGTTTTGTGTCTTGGAGCTTGTGTTATTGAAAAAAAAATGCAATATAAAAATATTAATCTGCACAGATACATAGTCTGTCTTGTGTCATGGGCTCAGTGTTTTTGAGCTTTGGCAGAAAACTCTTCCTGTGAACTATTCTAAAATAGCAACTCATAGGGAGGGTTTTTGGCACAGCAGCTAAGATGCTGTTTGGAACACCCACATCCCATATTGGAGTGCTGGGTTGGAGTCTCGGCTCTGTTCCTGATTCCAGCTTCTTGCTAATGTGTACCTTGGGAGGCAGCAGGTGATGGCTCAAGAAATTGCATTCCTGCCACCCATATGGTGAGTTCCCAGCTCTTGGTTTTGGCCTGGCTTCATTCCAGATATTGTGGGCATTTGGGTAGTGAACCTGTATATTTTGGGTCTAGGTGAATAAACATATATTTGGGAGAGAGAGTGAAAAACTTGTCTGTATTTGTTGGCTTTTTTGGCACTACAATGAAATACCTAAAGCAACTAACTTTATAAAGAGAAAAGCTTTATTATCCTGCAGTTTTGCAAGTTCCTGTTCAAGACTGGTGGCCCCAATGGTTTGCCTCTGTAAGGATGATAGATGGTGGAGTAAATGCAGAGGAAGGATCACAACGTGAGCAGGAGGCAGAGAGAGTGGTTGGCCTGAAATTGGGGCTTTTATAACAACCCTCTTTTTTTATTTATTTGACATATAGTTAGACAGTGAGAGACAGAAAGAAAGGTCTTCCTTCCGTTGGTTCACTCCCCAAATATCCGCTAAGGCTGGAGCTATGCCAATCTGAAGCCAGGAGCCAGGTGCTTTCTCCTGGTTTCCCATGCAGGTGCAGGCACCCAAGCACTTGCACCATCCTCCACTGCCCTCCTAGGCCACAGCAGAGAGCTGGACTGGAAGAGGAGTAGCCGGGACTAGAACCCAGTGCCCATATGGAATGCTGGTGCCGCAGGCAGAGGATTAACCAAGTGAACCACGGCACCGGCCCCACAACAATGCTCTTTTGAGAACAACTTTCTGACACCTCACCCCCAGTGACCTAAAGACCTCCCATCATGCACACCTCTGAAACGCCATAATCTGATTAAGGGATGAAGGTTCCATCTTCTTGGAACCATTAAAGTATGACTGAGGTTTAAAGGCCTGTGTGAGTTGGGAGCCAAATCCTATTCAAAATACAGTGCTGTGGGTTGGTTCTTGAGCCATTTCTTCCCTCTCCCATTTCTTTTCCCTTCCCTGCCCTGACTGCTTTTGCTTCTTCTCATTTTCCTATCTAGCCCCCTCCCCAGCTCTCAATGACTTTAACTGCTTTTCCCCATGAGTGGGAAGTGTGATCAGAGTTGCATAAGGTGGTGGGGGAAACCTGTGTGCTTTGTCCCTTAAGGAGAGTCCATGGTTGCCTTTCCACCAGGCAAATACACTGTCAGCAGGTGGGGCATCAACAGCCCTGGATGTAAAAAACATGAGAAGTTCTGGTCTCCAAATCTCAGGCTAGTTAAGTTCTGCAGAGTGAAGGAAGCTCTGGGTAAGGCAGTGTTGGGGAAGGTTCTCTGGGGAGGGCACATTTGAGCAGAGTGCAATGTGTCATCAGATACTGAGTTAAGCTTCAAACATCGTTTATACCTTGTTTGGTGACCGGAAATCACTGATCATCTATGAGCTGGCTTTCTGTCAAAGAGGAAGAGGAGAGTAGTGACTCACTTAAGCTCCACTGGGAGGAATAGCAGAACAGTTAGAGCACAGACCGTGATTTCTGGACTCAGCCTCAGGGTTTCCGTTGCTCCAAGGTTAGTTCATCCAGTCCTTTGACTTTTGAAGTGCAGGGAAGGTTTCAAACTGGAGCGCTGTTTCCATCAGTGCCTTCACTCCTGGGGAACTCAGAGCTAAACGGGCGCTCATGGCATGATTCTTCTCAAAATTTAATTTGCATGGGTGCATTTATTAAAAACACTGTGGTGATCAGGTCAGTCTTTAATTTCAAAAAGCAAACACACATGCACGTATGTTAGATCTCCTTTCTTGCATCTGCCGTGTTGAGTCAGGTGCAGTGTGTTGGCCCTACCAACAGAGAGGAAAGAAAAATGCTGGGGGCTGCAAATAGCAAAGGTAAGGACCTCAAAATAACCAAGCATGGGCCAAAATAAACACTCATTCAGAGATCACAGAGCTTTTGAAAATATTCTAAACACCTATGAGGATATAGGAGACCAAAACAAGCTCAAACTGAGTTTCTTTCTCTACCATCAGGATGTACTTTTGACACCAGGTGTGTGTGCACACCCTCCCTCCCCCCAAGCAGGTAACGCTGCAGCAGTGGACAGCAGCTGGGCGTTTCCTAATTTGGTTCACCCCTCTCTCCCTGGGGATGGCCACAGATGCCTCAGCCTTCCAGATCACTCCCCCTTTTAGATACCAAGTCCCAGGTTGTTTGACCTGTGCTTCTTTTTTTTTTTTTTTTAACTTTTATTTAATGAATATACGCTTCCAAAGTACGAATAATGGATTACTATGGCTTCCCCCCCATACCGTCCCTCCCACCCACAACCCTCCCCTTTCCCACTCCCTCTCCCCTTCCATTCACATCAAGATTCATTTTCAATTATCTTAATATACAGAAGATCAGCTTAGTATACATTAAGTAAGGATTTCAACAGTTTGCTCCCACACAGAAACATAAAGTGAAAAATAATAGATGATTTTTTTTAATGATGATGAAATCAGATCAGACCTATTGTCATGTTTAATCCCAGTGAGAGTCAAGTTGGGAGTTGATAGTTTCTTTTCTTTTCTTTTCTTTTTTTTTTTTTTTTTTTTACAGAGGATCAGTTTAGTATGCATTAAGTAAAGATTTCGACAGTTTGCACCCCCATAGAAACACAAAGTGAAATATATTGTTTGAGTACTCGTTATAGCATTAAATCTCAATGCACAGCACATTAAGGACAGAGATCCTACATGAGGAGTAAGTGCACAGTGACTCCTGTTGTTGACTTTACCAATTGACACTCCTGTCTATGGCATCAGTAATCTCCCTATGCTCCAGTCATGAGTTTCCAAGGCTATGGAAGCCCCTTGAGTTCTCCGACTCTTATCTTGTTTAGACAAGGTCATAGTCAAAGTGGAGGTTCTCTCCTCCCTTCAGAGAAAGGTACCTCCTTCTTTGAAGACCTGTTCTTTCCACTGAGATCTCACTCACAGAGATCTTTTGCCAGAGTGTCTTGGCTTTCCATGCCTGAAATACTCTCATGGGCTTTTCAGCCAGATCTGAATGCCTTTAGGGCTGATTCTGAGGCCAGAGTGCTATTTAGGGCATCTGCCATTCTATGAGTCTGCTGAGTATCTCACTTCCCATGTTGGATCACTCTCCCCTTTATTTATTCTATCGGTTAGTGTTAGCAGGTACTAGACTTGCTTATGTGCTCCCTTTGACTCTTAGTCCTTTCATTATGATCAATTGCGAACTGAAATTGATCACTTGGACTAGTGAGATGGCATTGGTACATGCCACCTTGATGGGATTAAATTGGAGTCCCCTGGTATGTTTCTAACTCTACCATTTGGGGCAAGTCAGCTTGAGCATGTCCCAAATTATATATCTCTTCCCTCTCTTATTCCTACTCTTATGTTTAACAGGGATCACATTTCAGTTAAATTTCAACACTTAAGAATAACTGTGTATTAATTACAGAATTAAATCAGTCATATTAAGTAGAACAGACAAAAAAACTACTAAGAGGGATAATGTATTAAGTTGTTCATTAACAGTCAGGGCTATGCTGATCAAGTCACCGTTTCCCATAGTGTCCCTTTCACTTCAACAAGTTTCCTTTTTGGTGTTCAGTCAGTTGTCACCGATCAGGGAGAACATATGGTATTTGTCCCTTTGGGACTGGCTTATTTCACTCAGCATGATGTGTTCCAGATTCCTCCATTTTGTTGCAAATGACTGGATTTCGTTGTTTCTTACTGCAGTATAGTATTCTAAAGAGTACATATCCCATAATTTCTTTATCCAGTCTACCGTTGATGGGCATTTAGGTTGGTTCCAGGTCTTGGCTATTGTGAATTGTGCTGCAATAAACGTTAGGCTGCAGACCGCTTTTTTGTTTGCCAATTTAAATTCCTTTGGGTAAATTCCAAGGAGTGGGATGGCTGGGTCGAACGGTAGGGTTATCTTCAGGTTTCTGAGGAATCTCCAGACTGATTTCCATAGTGGCTTGACCAGTTTGCATTCCCACCAACAGTGGGTTAGTGTCCCTTTTTCCCCACATCCTCGCCAGCATCTGTTGTTGGTAGATTTCTGAATGTGAGCCATTCTAACCGGGGTGAGGTGGAACCTCATTGTGGTTTTGATTTGCATTTCTCTGATTGCTAATGACCTTGAACATTTTTTCATGTGCCTGTTGGCCATTTGGATTTCCTCTTTTGAAAAATGTCTATTGAGGTCCTTGGCCCATCTCTTAAGTGGGTTGTTGGTTTTGTTTTTGTGGAGTTTCTTGATCTCTTTGTAGATTCTGGTTATTAACCCTTTATCTGTTGCATAGTTTGCAAATATTTTTTCCCATTCTGACGGTTGTCTCTTCACTCTCCTGACTGTTTCTTTTGCAGTACAGAAACTTCTCAATTTGATGCAATCCCAATAGATAATTTTGGCTTTGACTGCCTGTGCCTCCCGGGTCTTTTCCAGAAACTCTTTGCCTGTGCCAATATCTTGAAGGGTTTCTCCAATGTTCTCTAGTAACTTGATGGTGTCAGGTCGTAGATTTAGGTCTTTAATCCATGTTGAGTGGATTTTTGTGTAAGGTGTAAGGTAGGGGTCTTGCTTCATGATTCTGCACGTGGAAATCCAATTTTCCCAGCACCATTTATTGAATAGACTGTCCTTGCTCAAGGAATTAGTTTTAGATCCTTGATCAAATATAAGTTGGCTGTAGATGTTTGGGTTGATTTCTGGTGTTTCAATTCTGTTCCATTGGTCTATCCTTCTGTTTCTGTACCAGTACCATGCTGTTTTGATTACAACTGCCCTGTAGTATGTCCTGAAATCTGGTATTGTGATGCCTCCGGCTTTGTTTTTGTTGTACAAGATTGCTTTAGCTATTCGAGGTCTCTTGTGCCTCCATATAAATTTCAGCACCAATTTTTCCAGATCTGAGAAGAAGGTCTTCGGTATCTTGATTGGTATTGCATTGAATCTATAAATTGCTTTTGAGAGAATGGACATTTTGATGATATTGATTCTTCCAATCCATGAGCATGGAAGATTTTTCCATTTCTTGGTATCCTCTTCTATTTCTTTCTTTAAGGTTTTGTAATTTTCATCGTAGAGATCTTTAACGTCCTTGGTTAAGTTTATTCCAAGGTATTTGATTGTTTTTGTAGCTATTGTGAATGGGATTGATCTTAGAATTTCTTCCTCAGCCATGGCATTGTCTGTGTATACAAAGGCTGTTGATTTTTGTGCATTGATTTTATACCCTGCTACTTTGCCAAACTCTTCTATGAGTTCCAATAGTCTCTTGGTAGAGTTCTTTGGGTCCCCTAAATAAAGAATCATGTCATCTGCAAAGAGGGATAGTTTGAGTTCTTCCTTCCCAATTTGTATCCCTTTAATTTCTTTTTCTTGTCTAATAGCTCTGGCTAGAACCTCCAGAACTATATTGAATAGCAGTGGTGAGAGTGGACATCCCTGTCTGGTCCCAGATCTCAGTGGAAATGCTTCCAACTTTTCCCCATTCAATAGGATGTTGGCTGTGGGTTTTTCATAGATTGCTTTGATTGTATTGAGGAATGTTCCTTCCAAACCCAGTTTGCTTAGAGTTTTCATCATGAACGGGTGTTGTATTTTATCAAATGCTTTCTCGGCATCTATTGAGAGAATCATATGGTTTTTCTTCTGCAGTCTGTTAATGTGGTGTATCACATTGATTGTCTTGCGCACATTAAACCATCCCTGCATACCAGGGATAAATCCCACTTGGTCTGGGTGGATGATCTTTCTGATGTGTTGTTGCATTCTATTGGCGAGAATTTTATTGAGGATTTTTGCATCTATGTTCATCAGGGATATTGGTCTGTAATTCTCTTTCAGTGCTGCATCTTTTCCCGGCTTAGGAATTAAGGTGATGCTGGCTTCATAGAAAGAATTTGGGAGGATTCCCTCTTCTTCAATTGTTCTGAATAGTTTGAGAAGAATTGGAGTTAGTTCTTCTTTAAATGTCTGGTAGAATTCAGCAGTGAATCCATCTGGTCCTGGGCTTTTCTTTGTTGGGAGGGCCTTTATTACTGTTTCAATTTCTGTCTCAGTTATGGGTCTGTTTAGGTTTTCGATGTCTTCCTGGTTCAATTTAGGTAGGTTGCATGTGTCCAGGAATCTATCCATTTCTGATAGGTTTCCCTGTTTGCTGGCATACAAGTCCTTGTAGTAATTTCTGATGATTCTTTTTATTTCTGTGGTGTCTGTTGTTACATTTCCTTTTTCATCTCTGATTTTATTGATTTGGGTCTTTTCTCTTCTTTTTTTAGTTAGTTGGGCCAATGGGGTGTCAATTTTGTTTATTTTTTCAAAAAACCAGCTCCTCGTTTGGCTGATTTTTTGTAATGTTTTTCTTGATTCAATCCTGTTGATTTCTTCTCTGATTTTAATTATTTCTCTTCTCCTACTAGATTTGGGTCTGGTTTGCTGTAGGTTTTCTAGATCCTTGAGGTGAATAGAAAGCTCATCTATTTGGTGCCTTTCCAATTTCTTGATGTAGGCACCTATTGATATAAACTTTCCTCTTAACACTGCTTTTGCTGCGTCCCATAAGTTTTGGTATGTTGTGCTGTTATCCTCATTTACTTCCAGAAAGTTTTTGATTTCTCTTTTGATTTCTTCTATGACCCATTGTTCATTCAGGAGCATGTTGTTCAATCTCCATGTGTTTGCGTATGCTCTAGGGATTCCTGAGTTGTTCATTTCCAACTTCATTCCTTTATGGTCTGAGAAGCTGCATGGTATGATTCTAATTCTTTTGAATTTGCTGAGACTTGCTTTATGGCCTAGTATGTGGTCAATCCTAGAGAAGGTTCCATGTACTGCTGAGAAGAATGTATAATCTTCAGCTGTAGGATTGAAAGTTCTGTATATATCTGTTAGATCCATTTGGGCTATAGTGTCGTTTAAATCTACTGTATCCTTGTTGATCTTCTGTCCTATTGATCTGTCTATTTCTGAGAGTGGAGTATTGAAGTCCCCCAGTACTATTGTATTGGGGTCTAAGTCTCCCTTTAAGTCCGTTAACAAATCTTTTAGATAAACCGGTGCCCTGTAGTTAGGTGCATATACATTGATAATTGTTATATCTTCCTGTTGAATTGATCCCTTAATCATTATGTAGTGTCCCTCTTTGTCTCTCTTAATGGTTTTTGTGGTAAAGTTTATGGTGTCTGATATTAAGATGGCTACGCCTGCTCTTTTTTCATTTCTGTTGGCATGGTATATCTTTTTCCAGCCTTTCACTTTCAGTCTGTATGGATCTTTGTTGGAAAGATGTGTTTCTTGTAAGCAGCAAATAGATGGGTTTTGTTTTTTAACCCAATCAGCCAAACGGTGTCTTTTAACTGGACAGTTCAGGCCATTCACGTTCAATGTGACTAATGATAAGTGGTAACTTTGCCCTGCCATTTGCCAAAGATAAGTTCTAATATATGCTTTGAATTCCCTGTGATCTTTTGCTGTGAGCTTTCCTTCCTTCGTTTCCTTCCTTTACCTTCTTTCATATTGATGACCGTGTTTCTTTGTTTCTGTGTGTAACACATCTTTAAGCATCTTTTGCAGGGCTGGACGAGTGGCAACAAATTCTTTCAATTTCTGTTTGTTATGAAAAGTCTTTATTTCACCTTCATTCACAAATGATAGCTTTGCAGGATATAATATTCTGGGCTGGCAATTGTTCTCTCTTAGTACCTGGGCTATATCTTGCCATTCCCTCCTAGCTTGTAGAGTTTCTGATGAGAAGTCAGCTGTGAGTCTGATTGGAGATCCTCTGAGAGTAATCTGACGTTTCTCTCTTGCACATTTTAGGATCTTTTCTTTATGTTTCACTGTGGAGAGTTTAATTACAACGTGCCGTGGTGAGGGTCTCTTTTGGTCGTGTTTATTAGGGGTTCTGTGAGCTTCCTGTACTAGGATTTCTCTGTCCTTCTCCAAACCTGGGAAATTTTCTGCTAATATCTCACTAAAAAGGCCTTCTAATCCTTTCTCCCTCTCCATGCCTTCAGGAACTCCTAGAACCCGAATGTTGGGTTTTTTAATAGTATCCTGAAGATTCCCGACAATATGTTTTAGATTCCTAATTTCCTCTTCTTTTCTTTGGTCTGACTGTATCCTTTCCTGTTCTCTGTCTTCTAAGTCCGATATTCTCTCTTCTGCTTCTCCCATTCTGTTTGTAAGGCTCTCTATTGTGTTTTTCATTTGATCTATTGAATTCTTCACTTCAGTCACTATCCCAGTTTCCTGTTGTACTAGTTGTTTCGTTTCATTTTGATTCCTCCTTAATATTTCATTTTCACGAGAGAGATTTTCTATCTTGTCCATTAAGGATTTCTGTAGTTCAAGAATTTGTTTTTGAGAACTTCTTAATGTTCTTATCAATTTTTTGAGATCTGCTTCTTGCATTTCTTCTATGTCATCATCCTCATAATCTTGAATTGGGGTGTCTTTTTCATTTGAGGGCTTCATGGTGACTTCCTTGTTTTTATTACCTTGGTTTTTGCGTTTGTTATTTGTCATATTGGAGATATTTGGTTTCTTCACTGTGGTGCTTTTTCTTGTTATACTATGACTCTAGATTAAGTGGACTATCTGTTTTTGATGGAGCCTTAGGGCTTGAGATGGGTGTGGCCTGAGAGCTCTGTTTGGTGTGCCAAAGGTGACACTCCCAGGTTAGGCGTGGTAAACCTCTCTCTCTCTCTCTCTCTCTCTCTTTTTTTTTTGATTCAACAGGGAAGTTATTCTGCACAGCTGAACAAAGTTGGAGGTAGTTAGCAGGCAAATGATATACCCACAGGAGCCAGAGATCAGAAGCTCTTTCCCAAGGACCACACAGGGAATCTGTTCGGCCCTTAGAGTGGGCTCAAATTCTCCTTCAGTCTCCCACTGGGTTGCCAAAGTTACGGAATTGTAGCGTCTCTGGAGAGTGCTCACGTGAATTCCGTGAGTTCTCTCCCCCACCGTCTCTTTTTTCACAGTCTCAGTTCAGTAGCACCATAAATTTACTAAGTCCTAATCTCCTGTTAATTCGCCCCACCCAGAGTCAGGTTTTACTGCTAGGCTCAGGGCCGGTGCAGACCTGAGGTCGCTCTGCTTATGACGTATGTCCAAGATGGCGCCTGCTCTTTGTCTTGCTCGCCCTTGAGAGGTGAGCGGAGAGAGAGAAACCCGTGTCCATACCAGTCACCTTTTTTTTTTTCCCTCTCTCTCTCTTCCAGTTAGCTTGGTGAAGTCCCCCCCGCCCTGGGGGTCGTTCCCTCTAGTCTCCTCTCTCCGCTTGCCTGCCGGTGTCTTGGGTTATTGAGGTTCGGCTCACCTCGCTTTCCAGCGCTGGTGTGTTGAGTCTGCCGCTGATGTCCCGAACTGTGGGCTCCCACGCTCTCCACGCAGGTCTGCTCCCCTTCCAGCGCCGATGTGTGGACTCGGAGCCCTGGACTTCCCAAGTCTCCCCGCTGTTGCACTCCCCTTCGAGCACTTGCGCGCAGACCCTGCAGCTTGCGCAGCTCAGTCCCGCGGCTCGGTCCTGCGGTTCAGCTTTCGCGCGCGGTGGGCGACCTTGTTCTCCCAGTAGGTCCTCCGATTCACGCCCACTGGATCCAGAAGAGTTTTGTCTGCAATATTTTCCTGGTTCTTTTTTCTGAGGCTACCGTAACTCCCCTTTTATTAAACTAAATTTTCCCAGACTATCGGTGCGCGCCCTCACTATTCCGCCATCTTGGCTCCGCCCCTTGACCTGTGCTTCTGACTGAAGTAAATCAATGTGTCTGTGACCTCCTCCTTACGTTTGATGGATTTGCTGGAGCAACTCAAACACATTTCCTGGTTTCTTACAAAGGACACAGATAAAGTGATGGATAGGGCAAGGCACCTGGGAAGGGGTGTTGGGCTTCCATGTCCTCTAGCCCACATCACCCTGCAGGAACTTGCACATGCTCAGCTATCCAGAGGCTCTTAGAAGTTGATCCTTTTGGGTTTTCTGGAGGCTTAGTTATAATGACAAGGCGGATTACATCATTGACCATTGGTGATCAACTGAAACTTTGGCCTTCTCCTCTCCCACCAATCTTGATCTTTCTGGTGAGCAGCTCTATCCTGAAGCTACTAGGGGTTGCCAGCCAATAGCCAACTCATGAGCATCCAAAAAGACATTTCCTTCAGAGCACCCAAGGATTATATATATACCAGAAAATGGGGACTAAGAATATATAATGTAGGCTGGCGCCGCGGCTCACTAGGCTAATCCTCCACCTTTGGTGCTGGTGCTCCAGGTTCTAGTCCCGGTCAGGGTGCCGGTTCTGTCCCAGTTGCTCCTCTTCCAGTCCAGCTCTCTGCTGTGGCCTGGGAGGGCAGTGGAGGATGGCCCAAGTGCTTGGGCCCTGCACCTGCATGGGAGACCAGGAGGAGGTACCTGGCTCATGGCTTCAGATTGGCATAGTTCCAGCCTTAGTGGACATTTGGGGAGTGAACCAACGGAAGGAAGAGCTTTCTCTCTGTCTCTCTCTCTCACTAACTCTGTGTGTCAAAAGTATATATATATATATATATATATATATATGTAAATACATATACATATATATGTTTATAAGTATCATAATCTGTAAAACAAATGTCATGGGAATGAATGAGGTTGGGAGTTCTAGCCACGTGTGAGGGTCAGTTAAGCAGCCATGCCCCACAGTGGCTAGGTCTAAGATCTCAGAATTTGCTGTGTAAATGATTGCAGTAAGAGTTTGGAAATCATTACGGAACAGCAATTTCTAAGCAATACAGGGGGTGGTGGTGGTCATCTGGGCAGCACTTCTTGAGAGTGCTTCCCTTCCTGCCCAAACGTTCACTGGGAGGGACCCAGCAAAGCAGAAAGCGCCACAGGTTAGCACCTTGCAGTGCATTGAAATAGGACCAGGCATCAAGTGCAGCCCAAGGTTCTCTTCATTTTCTACTGGTTGGAGTGATACAGAGAGAGGATTAAAAGGGATAAAACCAGAAAGAGAGAAGGAAGAGTTCTGGTTCTCAGCTGACAAACATTTAGGAGGATCGGGTAGTAAAGCATAGTTATATCCACATATCATGTGTCCAGTATATAAGCCAACACAAAAACACATGTTTAAATTGTCTCTGAAATCTGCACACAGCTTATTCATAATATTTTGGATCTTCTCAGTAATCATATTCATTCATTCTTAATTCATTCGTTCAGTTCCTAGATGTTCCAGTCATTCTACTGGGCATCGGATGTATAAAGATCCTACAACAGCGTCATCTGCAAAGAAGCCCATAGAACAGTGGAGGAAACAGTTCTTTGAACATGCAGTTATAAGACAATCACAGGACCACAGAAGACCCAGATGGACAAAGTGATACTGACCTAAGTGAATGAATGAATGAATAAATAAAGCTGAAAGCATCAGAGTTCCCGATTGCAAAGCATACTACAAACTCAAAGTAATTAAAACGTCTGGTGGTATCATAAAAACTGACACATAGATCAATGGAACAGAATGGAAACACAGAAATTAATCCACATATAAATAATCAACTGATGTTTGACAAAAGTGCCAAGAATATACACTGGAGAAAGGAGAGTCTTTTCAATAAATGGTGAAACTGGATCTACATATATAGAAGACTGAAATTCAATTCCTCCCTTTCACCAGTTAGAAAAATAAGCTCAAGATGGATCAAAGACCTAAATGTAAGACCTGAAGCTATGAAATTGCTAGAAGAAAACATAAGGGAAACTCTTCAGTGTAGGTGATAATTTTCTTCATAAGACTCCAAAAGCACAGGCAGCAAAAACAAAACTGGACAAACGGGATTATATCAAACTCAGAAGCTTCTTTACAACAGAGGAAACAATAGAGTGAACAGACATCTGAAAGAATGGGATAAAATAGTTGCAAGCTATTTATCAGAGAAGGATTAAAATCCGGATTATATTGGCAACACAAAAAACTCAACAGCAACAACAAAAATCAAACCAATGCAGTTAATAAATGAGCAAGGGACTTGAATGGACAGTTCTCAAAAGAGGAAATACAAGTGGTCAAAAAATAATGAAAAAATGCTTATTATCACTAGCTGTCAGGGGAAATGCAAATCAAATTCACAATGAGATATTGCATCATCCTGTGAGAGTGCCTGTTAAAAAAAGGCAGAAAGTAGAAGGGCTGCCTTTTGTGGAGAAAGGCAAGCTCGTATATGTTGTTAGTGGGAATGTTAAATACTACGGACACTAAGGAAAGCAGTATGGAGAGCTATTAAATAAATATAAGTAGGGGCTGGTGTTGGGGTGCAGCAGGCTAAGCTGCAGCTTGCAAGGCTGGCATCCATATCAGAGTCCCTGTTCAAGTCCTGGCTACTCTGCTTCTGATCCAACTTCCTGGTAAGATGCCTGGGAAGACAGTGGAAGATGGCCCATGCACTTGGGCCCCTGCTACCTACATGGGAGATCAGGAGGGAGTTCCTGGTTCCTGGTTTTGGCCTGGTGCAGCCCTGTATATTGTGGTCATTTAGGGGAGTGAACCAGTGGATAGATCTCTCTCCCTCTCTATCACTCTGCTTTTCAAATAAATATACAAAATTTTAAAAATTAGAAATAAAACTGCCATATGATATAGCAATACCACCACTGGATATGTATCCAAAAGACATGAAAGCATTGTATCAAAGAGATACCTGCTCCATCATGTTTGTTGCAGTACTGCTCACAATAGCCAAGATATGGAATCAACCAAACTATCCATCACTAGATGAATGGATAAAGAAAACATACACAATGGAATATAATTCAGACATGAAAAAGAATGAAATTCTGTCATTTTCAGCAAGATGGACGGAGCCAAACAGAGGACATCATGCTAAGTGAAATACAACAGACACAGAAAGACAAATACCACATCACTTGTTCTGATCAGTGCACATCAGGTACACGCATTGAAATATCACACTGTGGCCCATAAATATGTACAATTATATTAACACATTATTTTTAAAGAAGCTGTGGTAGGGATTCATGGATGTGAGCTCTACTGTGAGTGGGATTGTATCCTTTCCTCAAAGTCATATATTGAAATTCTAACTCCTGGCATACCAGAATGTGGTCTTATCAGGAGATAAGATCTTGGCCGGCCCCATGGCTCACTTGGTTAATCCTTCACCTGCAGCGCTGGCACCCCGGGGTTCTAGTCCCGGTTGGGGCACCGGGTACTAGTCCCGGTTCCTCCTCTTCCAGTCCAGCTCTCTGCTGCGGCCCAGATGGGCAGCGGAGGATGGCCCAGGTGCTTGGGTCCCTGCACCTGCATGGGAGACCGGGAGGAAGCACCCGACTCCTGGCTTTGGATTGTCGCAGTGCCAGCCATAGTGGCCATTAGGGGGTGAACTAACGGAAGTAAGACCTTTCTCTCTATCTCTCTCTCACTGTCTATAACTCTCTCTCTCTGTCTTTCTCTCTCACTGTCTAAATCTGCCTGAAAAAAAAAAAAGAGATAAGGTCTTTCCGGGGATAAGTAATTTAAAATGAGTTTCCTACAGTAGGCTCTAATCCAACATAACTAATGTCCTCATAGAAAGGTGATTCTGGAGATGGAAACAGAGGAGGAGAGCAGGTGAACCTGGCAAAGAACTTGGGCAATGCTTCTGCAAATCCGGAACTGCAAGGATTGCTCATGCAGCACCAGAAGTCAGGCAAGAGGCATGCACACAGCAAATCCTTCCTCACAGCCTTCAGGAGGAGCCAACCCTACACAATCCCTAATCTTGAGCGTCTAGCCTCTACAGCTATAAGACTACTTGTTTTTGTTGTGTGTTCCACTTAGCTTGTGGCACTTTTAGATGCCAGCTCTAGGAAATGAATACTGGATATGAACTCAGCTGTGGGAAGGGAGATCAAGGAAGGCTCCCTAGAGAAAGTTCTGTAGAGAGTATCATTGCAGTGGGATTTGCATGCCATAATAAACAACAGGTGTATTCGAAGAGGTTGAGGCAAAAGGAAGTTTTTTAAGGCAAAATCACAAGGATTATGTAAGCTGTTTTGATGCAATGATCCTTAGCCACAAAGATGTATAAAAAAGATCAATAACAAGGGTGGTGCCCCTACAAGGATGAGCAGAACACAGCAGGAGATACCTTGGCAGAAGTGTTTTCTATGAAGTTTGTGGTGACCGTTGTTTACGGTGGCAGTTCTGGCATTTGTGAGAGCTCTTGTTATCAAGCATCAGTGTGAAACTTCTTCCTCATTACCTCCTAGCTTTATTATCAATTTTGTGTGTTTGGGTTTATTAAAAAAATGAGTTTATTTTGATTCTAGCTCTTTTTCATTTAGCAGAACTGAATTTTTCCCCAGAAACCCTTTTATTTAAGGAATACAAACTTCATGCATTTCATAAATACAACTTTAGGAACGTAGTGATTCTTCCCATTGTACCTGCCCTCCCACCCACACTCCCACCCCTCCTCCTCCTTTTCCTATTCCCATTCTTATTTTTCACTAAGATTTATTTTCAATTAACTCTATTCACATAAGATTGACTCTATACTAACTAAGGAGTTCAACAAATTGTATGAAAAAAATTGCTCCTCAACAGTCAAGGTAAGGATTATTCAAAGTCATTTCACCTCAAAGTGTCAATTTCATTTCTATAGATTACCTTTTAGTTGCTCTATTAGTTACCACAGATCAGGGAGAACATATGGTATTTGTCCTTTTACAACTGGTTTATTTCACCAAGTATGATGTTGCCCATTTTTATCCCTTTTGTGGCAAACGTCAGGATTTTATTATTTATTTATTTATTTATTTTACCACAGTGTAGTATTTCATGGTGGACATATTCCATAATTTCTCTATCTAGCCTTCAGTTGATGGGTGTTTGGGTAGATTCCTTGTCTTAGGTATTGTGAATTGAGCTGCAAGAAACATAGGGGTACAGGTAACTCTTTCATATGCCGATTTCATTTCCCTTGGGTAAATTCCCAGGAGTGGGATGGCTGGGTCATTTGGTAGGTCTATATTCAGATTTCTGAGGTATCTCTAAACTGTCTCCCATGGTGGCTGTACCAGTTTGCATTCCCACCTACAGTGGAGTAGGGTACTTTTTTCTCCATATCCTCATCAGCATTTGTTATTTCTTGCTTTCTGTATGAAAGCCATTCTAACTGAGGTGAGGTGAAACCTCATTGTGGTTTTGATTTTCATTTCCCTGATAGCTAGTGATCCTGAACATTTTTTCATGTGTCTTTTGGCCATTTGGATTTCCTCTTTTGAAAAATACCTGTTTAAGTCCTTAGCCCATATTTTACTGGGTTATTTGTTTTGTTATTGTGGAGTTTCTTGAACTCTTTCTATATTCCTTTATCAGTTGCAGAGTTTGCAAATAATTTATCCCATTCTGTTGGTTGCCTTTTCACTTAGCTGAGTGTTTCTTTTCCAGTGCAGAAGCTTATCAATATAATCCCATTTGTCAACTTTGGCTTTGATTGCCTGTGCCTCTGGGGTCTTTTCCAGGAACTATTTGCCTATGCCAATGTCTTACAGGGTTTTCCCAATGTTCTATAATAATTTGAAGGTATCAGGTCATAGATCTGGGTCTTTGATCCATTTTGAATGGATTTTTGTATAAGGTGTAAGGTAGGAGTCTCACTTCATACTTCTGCATGTGGAGATCCAGTTTTCCCAGCACCATTTGCTGAAGAGAATTTCCTTGCTCCAGGTATTGATTTCAGCTCATTTGTCAAAGGTAAATTAGTTGTAGATACATGGGTTGATTTCTGGAATTTCTATTCTGTTCCATTAATCTATCCATCTGTTTTTGTGCCAGTACCAAGCTGTTTTGATTATAACTACC